>NC_071264.1:13273507-13391007 GCF_023375685.1 Ictalurus furcatus
GCTGAAGGAGCAGGTACGAATGCTCGGTGATGTGTGTATTCAGGCTTACCAGCAGCTCCTCTCCATCGCTGAGAGCCGCCTGCAGCCCATCATTGGTACAGTTCTCTCATCATAGCTTCTGTGGTCATCATTGTTGCATACAGAATTTTAGTTGTCCCATCATATAGGAATGTGTAAGGAATAAAACACGATGGGGTGTGCTCTTACAGGAAAGTAATGACAGGGTGGTGTGGGGCGGCCAAATGTGTTACTGGTAGCGCCCCAAAATTTATTATTTTTCCATAACAGCACACCCTAAAGTGTTTTGTTCCTCATATACCACAGCAATATGATGACATTTTTAAACTTATTAATGAACGACATCATATTGTAGAACAGCTGTGAAACGTTAGTTCCTGTTATCACTCACGTTATAGCAGTCATTCTCTCACCAGCCTTTTTTTTCTGTCTTGATATTAATAAGATGAAAATACACCGCTTTTCATGTTACAGAGAAAGGTTCTGTCATGAAAACTTTCCTATGGTGCAAAACTTACAAACTGTTAACACTCGAGACTCTTTCCATACATGTTACATAAATGTCTCCTCACAGAAAACTTCACCATATAAACCTTTATATTTTTCTTTGTTAAATAATATGATGTTTTTTAAAAAAAATATTTAATATTAGTCTTAGATCTTACATTAATTCACTGTGTAAGTTGTCACCATATAAGTAATAACCTATTAGAACGCTTCAGTTCCAGCCATGTTGGAGAGCGAGACCATCCCAGGCCTGTCTGGAGCTGTGGTGAAGCTGGTCACCTCTCGTAAGCGTGCGAGTTCAGACCCTCGGCCTGCAGGCTCTCCGGATGGGACCAGCATGGCGACTATACTGAGGGAGCTAGGAGCTCTGCACACTGCACTGGTGCGGCAGGAGCTTCCCGCTGCCCTGCTCGAACAGGCCTTCCGCCAGCTCACACACCTGCTCGCTGCCTGCGCACTCAACAGCCTCATACTGCGCAAAGACATGTGCTGCTGGAACCGTGGCATGCTGATCCGGTCAGCAAACGTTAATGCTGACAATCCATAATAAGTAGACTAGTGCTAAAACTATAGAAAAGAAAAACAAATCATGTGAGTTTAGAATATGAGAACATATTAAATTCATCCTCAGCTTCGGACGCGAACACTGTAAACACAGAATATTTGAGTCACCTAAAAAAAATCTGAAAATTCTAAAAGTATTGATGTGTTTACGAACTGCATAAGTTAAAGTGCTTCAGATATTTTCATATAACAGTTTTAGTGCTATACTTACTGCAGCTTTTTCAAGCAGTTCACCAAGCTGCGTCACTCCTAATGCTTTTTCTTTCCCGACTCACTGCTTATTTTTTTCTTCCTCAGGTATAATGTGAGTTTGCTGGAGGAGTGGCTGAGGAGTCATGGCCTGCAGACAGGGGGCGCTGCAGCCACACTGGAGCCCCTCATCCAGGCAACACAGCTCCTCCAAATGAGCAAGAAGTCAGAGGCTGACGGACAGGCCATAGTTGACACCTGCAATGCCCTGTCCAGCCAGCAGGTGGTGCACCAGAATTAAATATAGGGCTACTGTAATGACGGGAAAGTAAATGAGTTGTATGTTAATAGTAATATCTTATTTTGCAGGTTTTGAAGATTTTATCACAGTACACTCCACAGGGTGATGCTGAAGAGAGAGTCACGCTCCGTTTCATTCGCATTGTTCAGGTACAAATGCATGTTTTAGTTAGTAAACAAACTCAAATATGTTTTTAAGAAAATTATGCAAAACACACCAAATCACATCACTTGTAACCCTTGTAAGCTTGCTGAGAGTCAAAGAGTGACCAGAATTAATACAATCAATTAAATTATTATTATTATTAAAAAAAAAAATTACCATTTTTGAAAGAAAACAAACAAACAAATAAAAAACGTGAATGAAGAATACGTGCTCATGAGAGGATGCTAACGGTTTCTACGGGGTTCTCCAGGGGCTGCTGAAGGGGCGTGTGGATGGAAACATTACTGCTGCTGGACTGTTGCTGGACATTCGGAGGGTTTTCCCCGTCACCTTCCCACACACATCGCCTTCACCAATCAGCGCCGAGCAGCTGCACATCCCGGAAGCACTCAAAATCAACTTCCTGCACAGAGTCTGAGGGTATCTAAGAACTGGCAACACATCAAGTGCACTTCACTGAAACCTCCAAAACCACATGACCATTTGTGTAGCGCTCATCCTATGTTTACATTTCTGAACTACATGGGGTAATTGATCTATTTTTAAAGGATTTATTTTGTTATATAACTCAATTGATTTAGTGTATTATCATATTATTATGTGTGCTGATTATCACTAATCATGGAATATAATAATAATAACCACCACCACAACCAATAATAATAATAATAATGATGATGCAAATAATTTTATTTATAGCCATTTATTTAATATATTTATGACCATTTATTAAGTAGAAACACAGCAAAAATGCTATTAATTTCACTTTCATCCCCAATAAGAACAATAATAGTTAGAAAAACAGAAATTATAAACATCTTTGTATAAAAAAAGTCTCTCATGCTAGTACTCTGTATCACTACACATCAGTAATACATATTTATATATTCACAAGCCTTTCAAAAAATAGAAAATAAAAAAAGACAACATTTTGAAAATCACATCAAAGACACATGCTGGCACAAGAGAGATCTTTTCCAACATGCACTGTTTCCTATCTACAGATCTGGAGTCATGGTATGGGTGAGGCCAGACATCAGTGCACTCTGTGTGTGTGTGTGTGTGTGTGTGTGTGTGTGTGTGTGTGTGCATGAACGCGTGATCTCTGTGTGCTTTGTTTACATGCTCTCACTCGTTTATGTTCCTACTCAGTTCTTATTGACAGTCATTTTGGCATCTCACACACAGCTTCAGAGCCTCTCATAACATCTGTGTAGCATTCACTGATCTTGATTGAAGCCTTAAAGTCTTGATTTAAAACATTCAGGAATAAAATTGTGGCTGTAAATGAATGTATACATACTTTAACCTAATTAGGATAAAATAGCAGTGACATCATCATGGATGGTTTGTGTAGATAATCTACAATGTAAAACAATAAAAAAAAATTGTTAACTAAAACTTTGATGCATAGACTATGTCTAGTGTTGATTTGACACGATTTGACACTTGGAAACCGTTAGTTGTAAAGGTCAAGTTGGGGAATTGGTTTAAAATAAATAATTTATAAAATTACCAAAAATCCCTAAATTGGCTATTTCTCTGATTGGCAATGCTTTCTAGAAGGTTCCTCCAGAAACATTATAAACTGAGGTGACAGTGCATTGGTCAAAACAACCCACAGTTGTATTATGGGAAATCCCAATCAATTATTAAAGCCACAACAAGGAATCAGACAGATTTATCATATTCTTACACTGATGCAAGCACAGATTTAGGATACTGATGACTTTGTGACAGTTCAAAACTTAAGGTCAGACTTCACAACTCTTAACTTGTCAATGATAGATATGATGATGATACAATGCATGATTTATTGTGGTTTACCTGCAGAGGAGCTACACACTCTGTATTTAATAACATAGTCTATCTAAAGCCAGCATGCTTCCTAATGCATTAGCTAATACATCATTAGCCTTAGCTTAGAGTCCTATCATGATAAACATTTGTAAACTGTGATAGAAATAACATTGTAAAACCAAAATAGCTAAAGTTCACAGGGACCAGCAAGCTCTACAGCTAGCAAACCTCCTGAATGGCTTCCTATTGCACATACAGTGAACTAAATAGGGTGTAGAAGTCATTATGTTGAGTGCAGAAAGTAGTGGGGAATGTATTATCCTTTGGTCTGACAACCACAGCTACCACAGAAAATCATACAAAAGGTTTGTGTTGTTAAACCTTTGCCTTTTTGTGTTATTATGAATTTGTGGTCAGATTTCAACACAGTTGTTAAATATTTGTTTAACATGTCTGCTTGGCTATCTGTTTTGGGTTTATAGGTCTATCAACATTCAAGTAGATATTAATACCCAGAGGCACTGCAAAGATGGCCATTGAACAGTGAACTGTTTTCTCTATAATAACTGTGTCTCAGATAGCATTCTATACACTATATGTTATATATTATGCTCCCTATGTAGTACTTATTTTTTAGGGAAACACGAATAAAATTTCAAATTATTGTGCAGTTATTTAGGTCACTGAACTGTTCCAGAGGAGCAAAAACCCCACAATGTTTGGTTTAAAGCAGTGTTCTCACTCTGTGTATCAGCCTTTCACAAAATATAAATCAGCATGTTCTGGTTCCTCCCTCCTTTACATCCAACAGGCTGCGAACACTTAGTGCAAAAAGTTGAAAAACAGTGAAAACTTATTACCATTTTTTGTGTGTGTGTGTTGGTTTTACTAAATGATCTGGGTATTAATAGTACATTTCATGTGGTGAATTTCACACTGTGAACACATTCGCAATAAAACTACACCATTTCAGACATCGCTAATGTTGCTTGTGCTGAATATCTAGTGAACGCAAATAAGTGAGATATTTCATGTTGGTGGCCAAATGTGAACCTCTATCACCACTCAACAGGTCTCGTCCCTCCTGAAGATAGACCGCACACTTGTCCAAAGCTTTAACCAGTCTTTATCTTTGACCTCCACTGTGTTCTGTGAAGCACTGCAGAACACTAGAGGGTGGAATAGCTACATTCACAGCACTGACTGCTCAATGGCTAGAAAAGAAGGGGTATGATCAATGCAAGGATGTATTTATCAGGTTAAACAAGCACAGAGTCTACATTCACTTTGTGCTTTCCTAACACTTCGATGGGTGGCAAGACAATGGGGGGTTGCTATGGCAACAGCACTGGAATTATTCTGAATTGAAGATTTTTTTTTATTTTGCTATGAGGGAGATTATGTAAAACAGATGCTACTTTATAAAAGTCATTTAAGGTCCTTTTAAAATCTGATGTTCACTACATGTGCACCTGACCCACACCCCACTGTGCCTTCTTATTTATAAAGTCTCAGTCATGCACTCACTTTGTACGCCACACATGCAAGGCACACATGCTCACACACAAAGAAACTGATATAAAACCCCAAAAACTGGACATAAGGGAGGATTGGCAGTGTGTTTAAGGAATACTTCACCCAAACATGCCACCACTGCTAACAGTAAATCAAAGGATTAGGGGCTTATAGTAGCAGTAGTTGTGGCATTATGCAAAAACCTTTTTAACTTTAGCTCCCATAGCCTTCATTTACTGTTCGACAACATTACCACTGTAGATCAAACATATACAACATAGCTAAACCTCAATAACAACTCAAATACACCCATACAACACATTGAACAAATGCTTAAATTAACGTGAGCCGCTGAGTCATTGCTTTCTCCAAATTCATATCATTCCCAGTGGGATGTAAAGAATTGTCAAAGAAATGTTGGTCCTTTGCGTGTGAGATGTATTTGGTCCAATATACTTGCACTGCAAGCTATGGTTTCACTTTATAGTAATGTTCTTGTGCTTGATTTAAAAGTTTGCATAATTTACAAAAACATTGGCCCCATTAAAATATATAGGTGTGCCTTTCAGAAGTAGTGGAGAAGGACATCTCACTGAGAACAAAAGAGAAATACCCTGACACTGAGACACCCATGTGGAGGTGCAGGAATGACTGAAAAATGAACAAGGCAGTTACAGACAAGAGTCTCAGACATCAATATCATATATATTAAATAAGGGAGTTGCGGTAATAGGGCTCTGGGAGGCATCAATGGCACTAAATATAGCAACTCTGCTTTCACTCAGGAATATTTCTTCTCTGTACCTTTTCCAAAAAAAGGATCCACTCAGACATCTTTCAATATGACGGCAGACAATATTATCTCTTTTATATATTATTGAAAGAATATTTGCAATTTTTTAATATATATATATATATATATATTTATGTATGATTAGCTAGATAAATATGTTGTTCTTTAAATATCTTTCAACCATGAGGTTGTGTCATATAATATGTACTTTTGAAAATCAAGCACACCACAGACATCAAGTATTATAGAGGTACAAGGTTTTGTACCTGTATCTTTTCATGTGCTGCCTCGTGCTTGTCAGACAAGCCTCATAGCAGGTTATGGCAGGTGTGTGTGTTAGCGGTCTGTTTTAGTGCAACACTCAACAGAAAAACGTGGTGGGCAGTTATTTTGCAAATACACAATTCCTTCATTAATACCTTTAGCTCCCTCGGCCCTCCTCGGCTGAGCGCTGGTCAGACTTAAGCTTGACAAATTCCTTGGCCACATCGTCATTGTTGCGCTGCGAGAGAATGCGCAACACAGTCAGTCCCGTCTCATCCATGTGGATGCGTTTGGCGAGCGGGAGCCAGCAGGCCACGCTACCCCTTGGTGCCACATCCTTCAGCTGCAGCACAGCCATGCCCACAGTGCGGTCCTCCCGTGCAAAGCAGTAGTCCTTCACACACACCTGCAGCTCATAACACTCCGGCCCCACCTCGTTACTCAGCGTGCTATAGTTATGGTTACAAATATAGGTCTCAGGTTAGATCACAGACAATGCTAATGTATCCTGAACATGTAAATATGCCAATAAAAGCTGTTGCTAGCTAACTAACTAACAGGTAGTAAACTAGCTTACATTTGTCACACGTAAATACACAATTATGAGTCTCTATTCGCATTGTTATAGTTTTCGTAATTTATTTAACAAGTTTATTAGCTTAGTGTACAGGTTATATGGCTAAAGGATTCTACCACATCATCCTCTAACACAGGGGTCTTCAATCTTGTCCACAAAGGGCCAGGTGTGGCTGAAGGCTTTTGTTCCAACCAGGCAGGAGTCACACCTGTTTCCACATGTTTAATCAGTCCCTCTTGGGCTCCAATCAACTATCAAGTGTGCCTCCTATTTTCCTGGAATGAAAGCCTGCAGCCACACAGGTCCTTTGTGGACAAAATTGAAGACCCCTTCTTTAATACTTGCATGTTGTAGGTTCAAATCAGTCATATTATAAACTGAGCTCATATGTGCCACACTCATAATCAGTTTTAGCTCTGTGAAAGTCTGTTTTAATAAAGAAAAAGTGATGTTATAAAATTTAACCCAGTCTATATAATCTATAATATCCAAATCAGCCAACCAAAAAGGAGTGAATTATGTTTTTCGTATTTCTTCATTCTGAGCTCAGGGGTGATCATTGTTTATAGATTATACTCACAATGTGAATGTTTCATTGTATTTGGGAGCCCAGCTGTTGTTCTTTGATTTAGTGGCGTACTTCCTCTTCTTGTCACTCAGGTGGGGTCCGATGATGTAGACCTCTACAAAGGGTCGGAATATTCCAGATGTCTGCCACCTCAGGTCGTTTGCTGCAACCACTACAAAGAGAGGTGTTTGTGTTCATAACATTTCTTTTCATTACAGTGAAGCAACCATCTAGAAGAGTTCATCCTCAAGAAACCTCGCAAAACATGGTTTAGAAGCACTGCTGACCTTTTACTGTCACCTTGTGTTCGCCTGTGTTGGGATGAGTGAAGATCTCAACGTGGATGGACACCTCTCCCACGGCATCATCCATCCCAGAGCCTGAGAAGAAGTGGCAGATGAGAACACTCACAAATCAGACTCTCACCTCAGCACATGCTCTATGGCCTGCCCGGACCAGCTACCCTGTTTTGTGTATATAATGAAGATAACTGGCTCCAACCGAAAGGCGATTATGCCAGTGAGAAAGAACCTGGTTTTATTCCATATTAAAATAAAATTCAGATCAATGCATTTGTTTAATCAATATTTGTAATAGTGTGTAACAGTTTAGTGATACCTGCGATACTAAAACTGATAGCTACGCAAAATATTAAGATGAATACAGCGTACAGTAGAATAATTATATTTCAGTGCAACTAAAAGTGAGTTTTACGTAAACAGATTCTGTTTATTTCTCAGTACAGGGAAACTCTTGAATTATTGTCTGTGATAATCATATCAGGTGTGGTGGACAGACAGTAAGCTTATGAAATGATTTTGAGCCATTGATAAGCTCTGGAAATAGTTACTTAGTCATCTCTAAAGCACACAGGGTGTAATATATATGTAAAGAATTCACTTCAGATTCTTCACTCTTGTAAATACATACCAGTTTCACAGGTGTATGGCATTCAGACATAAAGTACTTGCTGTATGTTAATTCATAAATAAGGTAATTGAAACTATGCTCAAATATCCAAAATCATGCAAAATTAACCAACAGACTATTAAAAGAACCATATAGGGGCCCACTTTATGTGAGATCTACGTTTGATCTGCACACATGCCGTGGATGTTTACTTGCTCTGTGCAGGTCTGTAACTAAGCAGAAGGAGAGTGGAGGCTTCACTGTTCCAACAATGGAAGAGAGAAGGGCAGTGCACAGAACTGTCTTCCACTGGATTAAACTCAGGCAGGGACATGCCAAAACGTGCTAATTTCCACATCATCTCCAGACTTTCAGGAACAGAACCATCACCTCTGAGTGGTCAGTCCAAGCACCCACTGTAAGGTGGGTATGATAGACATTCTGCTAGAGGGGTCACACTGTGCTATGTAGCCATGGGAGCAAGACAAGATAGTAGATAGCACCTTTGTCATTTAGCTGAGTCAAAAAAAAAATGTTCTTCAGATAGGTAAACAATGTATATTAGGACTGTAACCATTTGTATTCATGATGAATGTATTCATCATATTTATGAATACATTATTCGGAATGATATGGGTTCCTCCTGACATGGCTGACCTAAACACTGCATTACTGAGCCCCGGTTTTCTAATGTCAACGCTCCATATAGCCCATGCAGGCCACACCCTGTGCACACGGTACTGTGCTGGGGTCTCCAAAAAATAATCACTTAATTACTTGAAATAACTTGTACGTTACTTGAAATAACTTGGTTTTTTTCCTATTCAAATAGCTTGACCAGTAAAGTTTTGGAATCTGATCTTTTGGAATGTAACAAGCCCAAGTAAGTCTGATAAAATATTAGGTGGCTATTGTTGACAATTGTAATCAATAGTTCACTGATTTGGGAAAGACAGGGTTGTTTTGAAAGATAGTTCCTGTAAGATTATATAGATGGCTTCCCAGAAAGGTACACAGGGCATCTGGTTGAGATCAATTATAAAAGCAAGTGATGTAGCTGAGGAACTGTAGAAGTTCAGGAGAACCCCCTTAAGTTTAGACCATGCCCACTGCTGATTTACATCTGAATACAGACACAGATAGATATTTGGAACACTAGACAGATACTGCTACAGATATATTACACCCCTAGTGTGTATATAGCAGGTGCTACCCCTCTATCAGAATGGGTGTGTGTTAGTAAGGAGTGCCCCTGTGCTTACTGAGCTTTTGCTCCATGCTACTGATGTTGGGAAGGGAGGGGAGAGGCAACATGCAAAGTGGTACTGGCTCATTCGTCCAGCAGGGGGCAGTAAGGCTGTTCACCCATGGACTCCAGTGGATCCATACTTACACATGCATAAGTAAATAATGACTGTTACACACACGCTTTTGTACACACACACACACACACACACACACACACACACACACACACAAAAATATTGATCTGGAATGTTTTCTGCTGTCATCAAAATCTATACACCAATTGGCTGCTGCAGGCAACGATAAATGTGCTGTAAACTTCACATGTTTATGTGTATGCATTTGTGTGTGATGGTGAAAGTGCCTAAAGAGACTCAACAGCAGTGAGTTGATGGTGATACCCATATTTCACTCTCTGCACCATGGCCCAGTTAGACAGCACAGTTCAGCAGGCGCTCACTGATCCATTCTGTACTAGGCAGAGTAAGCTAAAAATAGCTATTTAGGGTGCTGTGTTCTTTCATGAAATTACTCTGACTGCAGTGAGAAGGATGCCACAGGAAGTGTTTCAGGACTAAAGTGGTGGTATGTCCAGGTTTTCAAATAGAGAGTGGGGTGGGTATGGCAGCACCTAGTTATGTACAGGACACGGTTGCATTTGCAGAATATTTGATTTGCTCCACATTTGTGCCACGTAATGACATTGCTGTACTGGTTTCATTGTTGCTCTACGGTTCCTAATACTCAAGAATTTTGTCAAAATACCTGCAACGCTACAGTGATCAACTCATTAAGGCTGCATGAATTGCATATGTGTAATAGACCTCTTAGAGTAGAGGTGGCAAGACTTACTTCCTATCACCCATGTGGCCGCACCCCACATTGGGATTGGGAGCATTTTTCATCATTTTCATCCTCATCAAAACATTCAGTGAGCCTTCATCCAATGTGGATGTGAAAGATATATATATATAATGTTCAATGGGTTTGTGCTAAGTAGACAAAAAGTGGTCACAGAGATAAGTATCCTATTGGTTTCTATCCTATCCTATCGGTTTCTGTGGCTACAGTAATGTTCTGTGTAGCTCATACTTTGACGGTACAAGAAAAGCAATGCTTTCCAGAAAGCAAAAAGAACACAAAAGATACAAGTGTCAGCCTGATCTGAGATGAAGCTCTACACACTAAAAGCCCCACAATACTGCTGACATCAAGGCCTTGTACTGTAGTGTAAATTATACAGGGCCTGACTCGTGTAACAATGTGAGTCATTTCAGTGATGAGACAGAGTCAATCAGGAACCACAGAACACTGATGCATCTTAAAAGAGAGCATCACCTGACATCAGAAGCCCTTTTAGATTGGTTGAGGGGTGCTGTCACATCATCAGTAAGCATTGGCTGCCTGAGATTTTAAGTACAAAAAGGACTAACACTGCCTCTAGACACACTAAGTCAGTATCCATCATTATTACTTCAATACTAAATTCAAGTATCAAATGAATACTAACAAAGGCTCTGATCACACAAGTCAGTGAGGAACAGAATCCAGTGAGGAGCAGAAAAAAATTATCCAAAAAGATTTGCTCATCTCAGTCATTTTTTGCTTCAATTTGCTTACTGCCACTTGTGCACCCACCCACACATACACACACAGACGTGTGAACATGACTGAGCCAAGGCAAGTCGTGAGCTACCCCTTAACAATGTACACATGCCCCCCCCCCCCCCTCTCTCTCACTCAAACAAGCTTTTTATATACAAAAAAGCAGTTTTTCTTGTAGGAACCATCCAACTGTCTCCACAAGTTCAAAGCATGCACAGACAGACAGACACACACACACACACACACACACTCTTCAGGGTTTTCTTCATCCTGCAGTGCCAGTATACATGTCCAACCAATGTATGTGCACATACAGCAAGTCAGTCCCAAGACCTCGTACATGCAAGGCCTCTGTGGGAGGATATGAGTGATTGCAGGGCATGCGATTGGGCCATTTGAATGGGATGCACACGATCTGATAATCATCTGAGAGAAGCTTTTGGCTGGGCCACTGATAGGTCCTTGGTGGTGCAGGCCATGGGCCCTTCGTAGACGTACCCTTTTCGGGGTACACATCCTCGCTATGGGTGAACCTTATCCCCTTCCCTCCATGAACTGGTGGAAAGACAAGGGAGGACAGGATGGAAAATACGGAGCATTAAAAATAGTCAAGAGTTGAGGGATGTAAAGGGAGATAAGAGAAAGTGAAGGAAACAGAGAAACAAAGTAAAAAAAAAGAGAGAGAGAGGAGAGCAAGATAAAGTGAGAAAGAAAGAGAAAAACAAAGAGACAATAAACCAGCAGTTCAATAAGCACTTCTAGCCCTTATAGGGTTTTTGATATCTTATCAAATCTAATATATACTCTGCTTCATTCAGTCTTTTAATAATCTGCTGTGGCTTTCACTCAACACGCACACACACACACACACACACACACACACACACACACACACACACAGCATTACTTCCAAACCTTTGTAAATATATTTAACCCTCCTATTATATTATGGGTCAAGCTGACCCATATCCACATTTGAGATGTCTGAAAAACTGGTTAATCTCTCTCTTTCTCTTTGAAATTTTTTGACTTTCTGCATTTAGGGTCATGAACTTATATGCAAATATTTCTTCTATGGCTTGTCTCGGACAAGCCATAATCAAGGGTTTCTGTTTTAAGCTGTTCTTTGCTGTTTTTGTGTGTATTTAAAGTGTGGAAGTCATTTTGACCCATAACATAATGGATGTAACTTTTTTCTCCAACATAATAGGAGGGTTAAATGCTTAGCGAAAGGAATGACATTTATTCTAATTACATTTCAAGTGATCCTTCATTAAAAGGGCTTCTCTGCCAGAGGCACTGAAAGCCAAACTGTGTCAGGATTCCCATAGCATAAGCATGACTATAATAACAGGGACTAGAAAAAAAGGAAGGAGAGGAAGAGTACAACAGTCCCCACAAAAAGTCTGTATCTCCTGTTAGAACAGAAGAGTAAAGTACAAGCAGAGGCAGGAATGTTGTTTAAAAGTGATAAATGTGCATATCAGAGATGTTCACAAGTCTGGGTCAAGTCTCAAGTCATTAGTCATGAACATTTGGGGTTTTTTTTTATTGCATGTAGGTACCGCTGTTTAACTGCTGTTTAATGTCAGAAACTAGATGCACTATATGTAAAATATAACACTATAATCTCCTCCTTGTATGATCTGTAATCTAAATAATTTATCTATGATCTATCATTTCCTCCATTATATAAAACTATGATACAGAAATTTAGTACTGTTTAAAATGGACAAACTTTGTTGTTAACGTCAATAATGTCAAGTCCTACTACCTTACTAGACAATAACTCAAACAAAAAAAGTGACAAAAACGCCATAGTATGTAAAAGTCTGCCACAGACTCAAACATTTTCATAGTGGAGGTTTTTCCACAGGTCGTGTTTTATTGTGGTTGAATACATACTGTACACATTGTAAAAAAAATGGTTTAAAAAAATTAAGGCATTTTTTAATCTTCTATAACCAGACACTTGTTTTTCTGACTCACCTTTTGACAAATTTCAACCACTTTAATAAAAAACAGCTGTTTCCTACACTGCTCCGTGCTGCTTTCCTGGTGTTGTGCTTAATTACCACTTTAAGCTGCAAGTGAATAGCACTGCAATAAATTACTGTGCACGACAGTCACGAACCGGACAAAGCCACACACTTAAGGTCAGAAAGAAAGAAATTTAGATCGGCAGCCCTTATTTATCTGTTTTGTGTTTATGTTTTTTTAATTGAAATTTTACGTCTTCAGTCTGAGTCAAGTCATGAGTCAGTCAACGAGGGACTCAAGTGCGAGTCCCTGACTCAATCCCCATCTCTGGTGCATATTATTATCTGCTGAATGCCAAAAAGCACGATGAATAGGACCTTACCCTGTGCATTCTGTGACTGGACAAAGGTTTTGATGAGCTTGTCTGTGGCTTGTGTATAGAGAGACAGGGCATAATGGAGAGACTGCAGGTCAGGACTCTTCTCCAGAAAGGTCTTCTTTAGGCCCACTCCTCCAGCATGGAAATATTGCTAAAAAATAAAGCATCTTTATCAGCTGTCTCCCTAGTGCAGATCCATTAGTACACACAAACACACACACACACACACACAGCAGGTCAAATTCAACTACGTCTAGATCATGAATTAATAATTTATTTGAATGATTAACGATTATTAATGATTTAATGGTCAACATTGTGTAGTGTTAGAGGAGTATGATGGGAGGGTTTATAATTGTTTATAAATATACACTACCTGTCAAAAGTTTGGAGACACTCGACTGAAATCTTTCTCATGATTTTAAAAATCTTTTGATCTGAAGGTGTATGAATAAATGTTTGATATTGGTGTTGTAGACAAAAATATAATTGCACCAAAATATTAATTTCTTTCATTAGAAAACTAACATTTAATTTACAAAAACTATTTTTTTTAAATGGATGAAATGGATGACGAAATATTCTGAAAAGCCTCCTTTAATACTGTTTAAAAAGCATCTCAGGGGGGATTCCTCAAGAAATTGGTTGAGAAAATGCCAAGAATACATTTCTGGAAATTCTAGGAAAAATTTGAAGATGCCACTTTGAAAATGCTAAAATATTAAATTAATTTGATTTATTTTGGATTTTTATCACAACATAATTCCCATAGTTCCATTTGTGTTATTCCAGAGTTTTGATGACTTTATTATTATTCAAAAGTGTGGGGGAAAAAATAAAAATAATGAGTGTGTCTATACTTACTCTGTCTATCTATCTATCTATCTATCTATCTATCTATCTATATATATATGAGTCGTTTAGAAAATCAGATAGTTTTCATAATATGACAGAAGAGATTTACCTTGATGGTATCCAGGGCCAACTCAATAACTGCACACTGCTTTGGTGATAAGGCCTTGGCCTCCTCACGCACCATGTGCTCCTGTCATGGGAGTACCCACACCATTTACTTTTCATCATATACTATATTATCCACAAATATAGTTAACATTAGTTTACCTTCAGCTTGGAAAGCTGGCCAAGCTCCTTAGCAGCATTGAAAATTAGCTGTGTACCCTGGAGAAGGAGACAAAAAAACCACACACAAAACAAAAACAGAAGAGACAAGGAAAGGATAATGGTGAGGGTAGGTAGTAGCATAATACAATAAACAACAAAACAAAATTGCTAACAAACATCTGAAGAAATCAAATACACAGTGTTTCTCACACACAGACAGCATTTACAAAATGTAACATAAGACTGTAAACATAGCTATGTTGAGAGGACACAACTGACAGAACTGTACAGACAGAGAGAGCTGAAAGGTCTAGAAAATCCATTAGGTCCACCGCCTATTTAACTACTATGGGGATATAATGACAATAATAATAATAATAAGAAGAGGAAGAAGAAGAAGAAGAAAAAGAAGAAGAAGAAGAAGAAGCATAAGAAATATATTTGTCAAATTTCTTAAAACCAATTTCAGTCCAGGCAGACACATTGTATACTTCCAAACAAGTACAAACAAATACAAACATTCCACAAACACATGGAAAAAGCAAGAAAAAAGGAAAGTTTTCACCTCAAATGTAACCCTTTCTAGCAGTACATTGCAATTCCACTGACGGAATGGAAATCGACTTATCTGACATTTTCAATGAGTATAAACAAATTAATTATTTTAGTGCTGCACGTCTGTTATAACATTAGTTAGGACACTGTTGGGTTTCTGTGTGTAGAGTACCATGACTCTGTGTTTAGCTGCTGGTGAGCAAGGTGATGCGAAAGGGAGGGGCAAAAAACACCTCTCCACAATAACATTGGTGCAGAGATCAAACGGAAAGCACAACTAAAGCTTTTTTGATAGTAAAACACCATATACTGCCACAGTAAAATCATAAAATTTAAGCTTAGTAGGCTAGGTAAAAAAAAATAAATGCTTAAGAAAAACTGCAAATTCTTAAAGCCCTGAGTGTCTACTCTCATATGAGCCATTAACCACTACTGTGGAGTGTGACATCACAAACAAGTTCAATGCTGAACATGGGCACCCCCAAAACAAGCGGAAATTCAATTTTTTGGCCTCTGGTAAAAAGAGTTAAATGAGGAAAGAAAAGTATGGTCTAAGAGACCATAAAGGAAATCTAAGAAAACAAGAGAGAAACAATTGCTCCAGTCTGACTGGTTTGAGACAGGGGAACAGTGACAGAGAAGAAAAACATTTAGAAATGGAGAGAGAAAGAAAGACATGACACATTGAACTAAATGGGTTTTAGTTCTTACATCACTGTGACAAGCAAGCTTCACCCTGCCCTGTGAAGAGAGGAAATGCATTATTAACTCCAGCAGAAGTGCTTCGCCTCTCACACTGGTTGAATGACAGGGACTGACACACTACCACGCCAATCAAATATCATACAAATGTGTGTAATACATCAGAAATTAAACTGAAAACAGTCTCTAATTTGAGATATGTATTAAACAATATCAGGTTTGCAGCAGCTACCCTTATGATGGGCCTGGTTTTAAGTTTCAGTGTCCTCTATGTCTGATCTGCTCACATCCACCTGATTTGGTGAGACTTGAGATCACTGCAGAACAAACTGGCACACAGGTGCAAATTTGAAATCATCAGAATAACCACAAACATACTCTTAAACAAATTATGGGAAAAATAAAAATGAGAAATAAGAGTGAGAAAAAAAAAACGATACCAAAAATCCAAATAATTTCAAGGGCACTGTATAATGAGGATTCAGACGAAACACAATTAATATACAACAAATACCACATTACCATATGACCCTAACGTTTAATGTTACAAGAAAAAAAAAGTAAATAAAATAGTTCAGTCAGAGAACTAGCCTGGCCTGGAATACAAATAAGGAATTTTAACCTTAACCACTTTGAGAAAACACAATAATAGGACAGACTGACAAAACAAAGTCTGTTAAGAGAAGACTGTAGATCAGAATCAACGGTTGAGGCACAAGCAACAGACCAACAGGGGAGAGAGGGATTCAAACAGGTGAAAGTTACTAACCAAACCACAAAGCCACCACAAGAGCCACCCAGGCCAAAAACCTGCCACGCAATGCAGAGGGAGGAACAGGAGACAGTGGAAGTGTGGGAGAGTGCCACTTCCAGAGAGGAGAGAGTAAGGGAAAGATAGAGGGTTAAGGAGAAGAAGGAGTACAAGAAGTGTGGAGGGGCCACCAGATTGAAGGATTCATTAGGAAAGGCCTCGTTCAAATCAATCAGGAATGCACCATGCTGCAGCCACCTCAGCTGGAAACAAGAGGTGAACAGGAATAAGCTGAACAGTGGGGATGGAGAGAGCAGGTGAAGGAGACAGTAAGATGAAGAGACATGATGGACAGAAAAGGATGCACACGGGGGAGGGGAGGAGGGGGTCACTTGCAGCCACACAGAGCAGAAGGAGTGGGTGGATGGCCACCCGGTACTGACGGACTGCAGGACAGACAGACGCACAAAGAGGAGGGCTGCTGTACTTACTATCATCTGTGGAGGAGGAGGAGGAGGAGGAGCGGGGGGGCAAGCGAGAATGTAATAATAATCAGAAAGAAGGGTCAGTGAAGCTGCAAAGAGCCCCACATCAAAACAAAGAAGCATCAACATCAAAAAGGCCCTGAGTCTGCACACTGCCAGTTTCAGCTCTTCTGCATTAGTGCCTATTGAGGTCCAGTGTTAACACTTGCAAGAAGCTAAGAAGCTTTTAACTTAGCACAATATTCCAAAAACTAGGGCTCTCAAGTAAAGACATGGGGCTCTTTTGTCAAAAAACAAAAAACAGAACAAAACAAAACAAATAAACAAAACACCAATAATAACAGAAAGACAAATAAAATCAGGCTGGTCTCTGATCCCATCGTCAGGAGTATGTCATTAAGAAAAAAAAAATTGTCACCAAGAGCAGAGAACAAAGAGCAGCCTTTAGTGGATGATAATGGTGCACTCCCTAGGCCAATATTGAGTATCTTCAAGTGAATGGAGGAAATGGGTATTTTTGCAAGTGGGCCATGGAACAGGGAATGTTAAAAATGACTCAGCAGGGGATGTTACTGGAGTATTTTAAATCACATCGCTCCAGCTGGGACATGCCTCAGGATCCATACAGGAAAACAATATGCAATATTCAGTAACAGTTTCTGATATGTGTAACCCTGCTCTCACATAGGCAGCAACGCAAGGTGGCCTGAAACCATTCCTTTTAAATGTAAACTAGATATCTATAGTGACAGGAGGCAGAGCAAAGATTTGCAATGCGAAGTGGGTGGGGAAATGCTGAGGGAACTTTACCTTTTTGCAAATTATAATCAAAATGATGTGGTGACTATTAATGGGAGTGAGGGACAGTTTTCCAGTTCTTGTTTACTACAGAGAATTTACTACAACGAAACATTATTAGTGGTTTTTGGTTCCACGTTTGTTCCTACTCTTGAGCTAGTCAGTGATACTTGCTTACAGTGATACTCACTTGATTTACCCAAAACTGGTGTTTGTCGCTGTTTTTTGGGGGGGGCATCAAACACTTTTAGGCAGAAATCATGATTGACAAAAACATTTTAGGCTCATTCTGACACTAGTAAATAGTGATGCAATGCACCACTAATATTTTCCTCCATAATTTACATTTTTAGCAGGAATACATTTAATTTGTGGTCAAAATTAGCAAAACATCTGCTATGTATACTCAGCAAAAAAAAGAAATGTCCCTTATTCAGGAGGCTGTTTTTTTAAAGATAATTTTGTGAAATCCACATTTTCCACTTTACAGATCTTTATTGGATGGAAAGGGTTTAAACAATGTTTTTCATACTTGTTCAATGAACCATAAACAATTACTGCACATGCACCTGTGGAACAGTTCTTAAGACACGAACAGTTTACAGGCGGTAGGCAATTAAGGTCACAGTTACAATTACTTAGGACACTAAAAAGACCTTTCTACTCACTCTGAAAAACACCAGAAGAAAGATGTCTAGGGTTCCTGCTCACCTGTGTGAACATGCCATACACCTGTTGCAGGGAGGCATGAGGACTTCAGATGTGGCTAGAGCAATAAACTGCAATGTCTGTAATGTAAGATGCCTAAGACAGAGCTACAGGGAGACAGGAAGGACAGCTGATCGTCCTTGCAGTGGAAAATTACATGTAACCGTGTTTCCCCCCAGACATGATGGAGAACTTGCAAATTTCTTGATGGAAGAGTGGAGTAACATCTCACAGCAAGAACTGACCAATCTGGTGCAGTCCATGAGGATGAGATGCACTGTAGTACTTAAAGCAGCTGGTGGACACCAGATACTGACTGTTACTTTTAATATTGACCCCCCCTTTGTTCAGGGATTCTGTTCATCAAATGTCTGTGAAATTTGTTCAGTTTATGTCTCAGTTGTTGAATGTTTTTATGTTAATACAAATATTTACACATGTTAAGACATTTGTTGGAAATAAAAGCAGTTGCATGTGTGAAGACATTTCCTTTTTTGCTGAGTTTATATATACAAATGTCTATTTCTGTAGAAGTTCCTTTTTCTGGCTGTCATTTGTAGCCATATCACACTAGCTAGGCGCTACCTGTGAAACCCTGGCTTCTAGCAGTAAACTAAAGACCAAGAGCAACCAATGTAGAATGAATGCAGAGGTGCAAGGAGAACAAATGAGTGCAGCATAATAGCTGAAACTTCTATGTATTTAAGCATTATACAGAAATTGGCCAGTTTAAAAATTCTCTCACCGTTTGATCAGTTAGAGGAGGGAGAACGATGGTCTTCTCCATGGTGTTCATAACAAGTTTCCAGAGCTCCTTTAGCACCCGCTTCAGAACTGTCTTCTCACATATCTTAGCAAACAGTGACAAGCTGAGAAAATAGGGGAAAAAAGAATACATGTTAAAAAAACCGAGCTGATGTGTAATCAGAAGTCAGCTCTCTCCATCTACTCCCACTTTAGTGCAGCTTTGATTCACCTCAAGCCATTTACAAAGACCCTTATGAATTGGGTATACTAGGGCAGCGAAAATATTAAACCTTTCTGTTTATGGCCCTGCAACAACCTATCTGGAATTGGCAAACTCTTTCTAGAATCTGCACTCTTACTCTTGGTTGTATCCTAAATAGAGGGAAATGAGATAAAGACCAGTAGGAGCGCCGTTTGGTAGAGAAAACTCACTTGCTGTCCAGGAAGTCCATGATGGGCTGCAGTACATTGTCTGCATCCTGAGCCACGCTGCTGCAGGCGCTAGCTGGCACATTGCCTGTGCCTTTCACTTGGCTCAGAATGTCTCCCATCTGCTTCACATTCTCCTCAATGTTGGGCTGGAAACTGAAAGAAAAAAAAAACAGACAGAACAAAAATCACATGGCTGAGAAATGCTCATCAATTCTGAGACTATTCATTTAAAGTTCTAAAACTGTGAAAGAACATAGTGTCAGCATCAGCTTTTCCATAAATTCTTATCCAGGTTGATCACACTAACTGATCTCACCTGGTGGCAAAGATCCTGGCCAGGTCATCCAGAACATTGTTGAGCTTTATCTGCAGCTCCTTTAGGATGTCGCTAGCCTCAACATTCAGCTAGAACACAACATTCAACAAGACAACCTTGTTGGAGGTAAAGCTGAGACAACAATATACCAACTAATATCCAAATAGGCTGTAGATATCTCTAAATTACTGAAGGACACATTGTAGGTTTTAATGTTGACTCACATCCTTGCCCCCCATGGCCTCAAACATCTTCTCCAGCTGTACCCGGAGTTGCTGAATGTTGTTAATCAGAATACAGGGCTGTGAAAATCCAACAGCATATTAATATTACATAGTGTAAAATATAAAATACCAGTCAATATATATTTCAGCACTTGTATTCAAAGTAATCAGTCAGCAAATCTCTCCACGCGCAATCTAACATGCCAGTGAATAAAAGCAGGAGATGACTCACTCACTACATTCCATTTTTAAGACTTAAAACTGATTGCAAAGTCCAAATTCATCAAATTTACAGCCTTGATCCATACCTTTATAGCGCTATCTTTTGCATTCTAGAGTTGGATGAAAAGAAAAATGTGCTATTAGGAAATGATATAAATTATTGAGGAGAACACTATTATAAAGGCATTTAAACAGATTTACCACTTTCTCCTTGGTGCAGTGGTTAGGGAAGTCTCTGGAAATGATGCTGGCATAGGAGAGCAGAACATTGCTTATTGTCTGCAACAGAAAGAACAGTTACATCTCTGACTATAATACATTCCATTTATTCATTTAATTCTTTCATCAGAGTAACTTATAGAATACACTCTAAACATCTTAAACATTTTAACAGCTGTTAAAAGCGCTGTCAGTAGTATAAGTGCTTATAGAATCAACTTTTTTAATCAACTAACCAGAAGCAAGATCCAAACAGTTATAGTAAAACCAAAGAGAGCAGCAACTAAATTGCAAGAAGTACTAGTATTCAAACACTAGTCATAAAGCAGTCAGATATACAATACTGATATACTGTACAGTACAGTACAGTTACATAATAATGCTATATTTATATGTGAGAGTTATTACTGTAAGATGTAAGCTTATGCTGACAACTGCTATAAAATGTGGATAATGATTAGAATTATATAAAAGTCAGAGATCCTATTAGTGACACTACTGTTATTCACCTTAGCAAAACGCTTCATGTAGTGACCCACAATCTGTGGGTCGGGGCACTCCAGCTTTTTGATAATTTCAAAGCTCTGGTTGAGCTGGGAAAAGACATCCACCACTGAGCAGGAAAAAAGAGCGTGTTCTGATGTCTGCTGGTACTGTGGAGAGAGATAAAAGAAGAGTGAGTGGGAGAGGAAAAGTTTTTTCCTGGACGTTTTGCAGCCAGATAGACAGGAGGGTGGCTGGTATTTGTGGCTAGACACCAGTAAGTGTGACATCTCATGCATGCCACAGAGATTTGCAAATGGGAAACAGGTGAAGAACAAACTGAG
This sequence comes from Ictalurus furcatus, assembly GCF_023375685.1. Lineage (NCBI taxonomy): Eukaryota > Metazoa > Chordata > Actinopteri > Siluriformes > Ictaluridae > Ictalurus > Ictalurus furcatus. The sequence goes on from NC_071264.1 coordinate 13,294,995, forward strand.
GTACTTTCTTATCTTACTTTCTTACCTATCTTTTTTGAGACAATATTTTTTTAAAATTAAAAACAATAATAACTGTTTTGTTGTAGTTGATATTTATTAATTCATTCATTTATCCATCTAGCCAACTATTCATTGAATGTTTCTTAGAGGCTTGCTCAGAAATGTTATCAAAATTCCATGACATTATAAAGAGAATGTATGGCCATGTTCAGCAGATAGAAATGGGAGGAAAATACAGCTTAGACTTACTCCATCTTTTTTGTCCCTTTCTAGAGCTCCATGCAGAAAGTCTCGAGAAACCTCCTCATTCTCATCCAGCCACTGGATTACAAAAGGCTCGAACCACCTGCAAATGAACAGATCCTTAGGAGAGGTTTACATGACAACAATGTACGAAAAACAGAAATGTTTTTCCTTTGCATTTTTGAAAAGTTTCGCGTACAGATGACAATGCTGTCAAAACGATAGCCGTTCACACGGATCTGATGTATTATGCATGCCAGGCCAGTAGCTGGCGATGTCACTTTGTAAAGGAACACTACGCGCCTGCACACATAAGCATTCACGTCAACGTGTCCGCCATATTGATCTGGGCAAGACTGTCCTACAAACAAATACAAATAAACGGGGGAGCGGTGGTTTGTCTGGACAAAAAGCAGAATAACGTTTACATTTCTCAAACGATTTCAATGGTTTATGATCTACATGGTGTACAAAAAATAATTCTATCTCCAGTTACTTAGAATCTCGATAGTTAGACTTTGAAAATGATTCACTGTCATAAGGAATTGTGGAAACTCATGCTTGTCAAGCATAGATCTGGCTTATGTTGGTTAATAAATACTGAGACATCCCTAATGTAATATAACGTAATGTACATGAAATGTGAAAGTTTTTTTCATAGTAAAAATGGATTTTTCTGTCTTCAACCCCATCTTTTAGCTTTTCTTGTGCTCCAGATCAGAATTCTGTTAACAAAGCTCGTTCATGTTTAAATACTGAAAAAAAAAATCTAAATAGTGAAACACTGGCAGTCAGTCTGCTTTCAATATTTTATTAGCAATAAAAGGATACAGATATACTCCAAAACAGACAATTACAAAGATAATGATAAGGTTTTGAATACCCTTCGTCGGTGTAGACGTGGGTTAATAAATGTGGTGTATGTAACAAATGTGTCTCTACACTTTGCTGGAGAAGCACAAACACAGTCCTGTAGTTTTAAATGTCTCACGCGTTGTTTTGAATTACTCGCGCACATGCCTATAGACTGAACACGTAATACGTGTGCCCATGACATCATCGTTTTCACAAATTCTCGTTTTTGCATGTTTACATGGAGACGATAACGGCATCGTTTTCAAAAACTTGCACTTTGAGAACCGTTTTCAAAAGTTTGCGTTTTCAGGCCCCAAAACGCCGTTGTTGTGTAAACGAACAGCCGAACCGCATAAATTTTTTTTCCAGCCCCTTAGATTCAAATGTCACCTTTAATTTGTGGGCATGTGTTTGTTCATGCATGTGTGAGGAGATAAAGGGAATAGGAGTCACTCACGCTGGGTACTCTGGTACTCTGCTCTTGAAGAAAGGCAGGTCTTTGCAGTACTCGTTGTAAAGCCATTTCACTTTGAAGTGCAGATTCATGTAATCAGCACTCTTACAGAGCCGGTTCTTTTCATGCTCTGAGGATGGGAGAGGTAAAGAAAATAGCACTTCATTACACACCAGCTGGAGCTGGATATGGAGAGTAAGCAGCCATGTTGCTGCAGAGCAAGACAGTAGGAATCAGTTGTAGACTTCACATAACTATACGCTAAATGAAACCTTTGATTAGCCACTGAAATTTTTTGCATTCAAATTCTGTATAAATGTCTTAAAGAATCACAAGGAACACGTAACTGTTCGTTACTAAATTAATACCCAACAGTCATGGAGTAGGGCACATTGGAGGCATATCTGCATGCTGTATCTCAGACTTTATGAAGTTCATTTTCTGGCAAATGTAACTACAAATATTTATGAATATCAAATATGTCAAAATCACAATTGTATGCATTGCAAATTCATAGTAATTTTAGCAAATCTGTACCAAGACTTGAACCAAGAAATTAACCTTGTATGCATGCTTCAGGTCACATTTCTGAATTATTATTGCCACATTCAATTTATGCCTCACTTTATACCTTTATAGATGTTACAAGCAAAATTTTGATGGAACATTGCTATCTGTAGTCATATACAGTACCTGGCACTGCCCTCTCAGCTCTCTGCAACCAAAAGAGGTGGAATACACCTCTCATAATGTTACAACAATGTCAACATTGAATGTTAGATGTTATACTCAAGCTCTAATTCTGTGCTTTAATAGTGCAAAAAATGATTCATAAATGTAGCATGAAAATTGCAGGTACATAATGTTCATTGCAGTTGAAATATGATGACTGGCAACATGAAAATCCCAGTTGCAGCTTTATTAATCTGAATGTGCATTTGTGAATGATAAAACTAGCATCATTGCATTTTTGATGAGAAAATAACTTCATAAGACTCACCCTCCATGGCATACTTCATATCCTGGGCGAACAGATTCCACATGACCTCTGCGCTGATCTTCCCTACATTCAGTTCCTGTGGAAACCTATTTGGATATGAGGATGTGTAATAAGAATGCAATCACATCCTACATTTACATTACATTTACATTTACTCACTTAGCAGACGCTTTTATCCAAAGCGACTTACAAATGAGAAAAATACAAGCAAATATTTGACATCCTGTCAAAATACTGTAGCAGGAAAGTCTAGTTTTGGAAGTAGACTTGGCAAGACTCATGGAAATCGTGTGAAGGAATTGATTAGGGAAGTTGGATAGTTTTAGTAAAGATTTGGTGATGAACTCACTGGTTAAGGCAGGGAGTGTAGGAGTTCTTGTCTTCCTCAATGATAGACACGATTAGGGTGATCAGTTTGGACCAGAAGTCAAGGTTCTTGATGCTTGGACCCTGTTCTTCGGGAGGAACCTCACCTTTCTTTGACTGTATGAAAGAAGACTAATTATGGAACTTTAGATGGAAGCTCAAACTTATTTTGCTACTTAATCACAAACTCCTGGAAAAAAATGACCTGCAAAATGAATGCTGCCAGAGATGCTCCCCTGAGAGCCAGTTGTGGCCAACCACTGCATGGCAGCAAAATAAATAATTACCATGATAAGGGCCTCCCCCAAATATTTCCTTTGGGCTACATGTACTTAAATTTAACCTGTAAACTCTATACTTGATATTTTTTTTAGAAGAAAAATGCTGACATACTAATGAGGCATGAAAAAAAATGTAATCTAGCTGTAGTGTAGATTTGGAGGTGATTTCTATATGCTCAAAACCCACAGTGGCCATGTGGTACAGAGTCAAGGAGGAAAGCTGTGCCATACAGTAGCTGCTCACCGGGTCGGTCTGGTACTCGCGGCTGTACAGCTCATGGCAGTTGTTGAAAATGTATTCATATGTGGAGTTCAGGCAGGCCTTCACACAGTCCTTCACAACCTGACTGGCACGAGGAGGACTTTGTAGCTCTTGGACCTGGGAGATGAAATGGATGCAATTCATAGGCATTACATAGGCATTACATACATAGTCGAGTGTAATGGACAGTTTAAAAAAAATGTGTCATCAGTGTGGATAATACACTGATGTTGTGCCATGTCAATCTTTGTGTGTTAAAGAGTAAAATACCTTCATTCTGAAGAAAGTGATACTGGTGAGTAAGTCCACAGTGGATTTGAGATCCTGCAGCCTCTCAGGACTGCTGGCTGGGAAATTATTCTGTTACATTCAGAAGAAAAAAAAAAAGAGTTAATTTTGTGCGAGATCTAGAAAGCTTGATCTCAGGGGACAGAGTTTACTTTTCTAAGTAAAATCTAATCCTCTGGTTATTTAATAATGCTGTCATGTCCATCATACTTATTATTATTATAATCAGGCAGCACAGAATTCTGCCTGCAGGAAACTCTCTATGAGTCTCGTTTGCTGTGGATAAAATAGAGCCCTCAGAGACAGAAAAACTGACAAAGAAAGAGCAAGAGACAGACAAACACTGAAACAAAGAAAGAGAGAACGTATTAGAGAGACCCAGCAAAAGAAGTAATAACAGAAAATAACAGGACACAGTACCCTATACATGGAGAGGTCAATCCTCAAAGAGTTGTGTAGTTGGTCCAGGAGTTTTACAAATCGCTCTTTCTGTAAAGCACATAACCCATAACTGACATTCAAAAAAAATTCCACCAACATTATTACACACTTTATTCTTTTTGTCCAGGTCCTGATACCACTAGCTTTTATGAGTTTTATGAACATAAGAAAAAATGTGCTTATGAAAACAGGCATGTATAAGTCACTCACCCCAAAGTTGGACGCAGCGAAACGGTCGGAAGCAGAGACATTATTGGTAGCCTGAGTGGTGTGGGCGTAATACGCATTGATGTTAGCCAGCAGAGTGCTCATCACTGCTGGCACTCCCGGGCACATATACTTAGATGACAGACAGGCAAAGTGTCTAATGAAAACAGAAAAAAAGATCAAATAAGCATTTATGCCTTCATAATGACTGTTTGCTTTGTGCTGTTATCATCCTACAGTAACTGATGACATGCACTTTCAATTGCTCATGTTTTTATATTATTATTATTATTCATGCTTCAAACTTAAACTCACGTCATGGCTTGGTATATAGATTCCACTCCATAACGCATAGCAAACTCATCCACAATCTCCTGAGGTGTCTCTTCGAAGTAGACCTTCCAGGCATCGTCACCTTTAGCATCTGGGATCTTCACCACGCCGTTGTTCTGAAGATCCGTCACATAGTGGAAGAGATTCTACAAAGTGAATGAGATGATGTCAACCAAAAGGTACTGGTTGGAAAGTTCCTACACATGCCAAGTTGATTGTCAATAATAAAATATAATCCATTTGTAAAAGACACTTCTCTGCATAAACATCACTGTGTACAAAGAGGCCGACCGACCTCATGTAGGCAGGTGTACTGGACATGATAAGGGGCCACTGTTTCCTCTCCCTTGATCTCCACACTGATGTGCATTCGGATGGCTCCTGACACAGCAGACTTGTCCGTACGCTTGTCTGAACAGGAAACAGACCGAACAAAATGAATGTCTGTCATTGGCAACCAGTGGATCTTCTGTAGTTGTGTAGTGCTCTCTTTTAAGGCAATCTAAGAGAGTGTTAGCATGCTCTGTATTTCTAATAGTTTCCATAAACATGTCACTAAATGGTGGAGAGCAATTACTGTTGTATGGTATGTTCAATATCAGTCAGCCGTTAAGTATTAGAGTCTGTTATTATGATGCTCACAAACAGACATAGAACAGCTTTTATAACCATTTTACATTATAGCTACAAAACTGAGCAGCATCTTAGTTTATCCTTTATGGTCATGGTTATTTCAGTCAGTTCCTCAGTTGCACCATCATTACTACTACAAAAGTAGGTCACTGATAAAGAGAAAATGGAGTTTGCTTCACTCACCGAGGTTGTACCACACATCCATTTCTCCACTCAGTGTCCGCACCTCGATGATTGTCTGCCCCAGGAAGTCATCTGACTCTCGCTTGAACTTCTGCTTGACACGTGATTTGATGTCATCGTCCTCGTCCCACACTCGCACCTTTATCCGATCTGAAGAGTTGTGGCACTCACTGAAAACACACATCAGACTTGGACTCATCTACTCTAACACCACAACGTACCTACTGGGCCAGAAACTAGTTTATTAATGAAAAGAATAATGTTACTGTAGATACAACAGGAATTATAACAGAGATCATTCACACTGAGTGGCTGAGTGCTGCACTTACAAATTGAAAGACTCATCCCAGACAGGATTGAGGTTACCGTAGATGGTCTTGGTCCTCTTCTTGGTTTTGCCCACTTGCACTGTTACATAGGGATCACTGGAGCCAGTTTTATCCTTGGCCTGCAGGCCCTGGGCACACAGAACTGTGGAAAGCAGTGGATTTATAACGCAGCTGAATGTATTATTTTACAAATCAAAATGTTTGGGTCAAAGAAATAAAAACGTCACAATAAAAATAGAAATTAATCTCTGTGGCATATTTATAATTATATGACCTTTTTGCTGTTTTGAAAACCTTTTCTTTTTTTGCCTTTGACCCAGTTATTATGGTCATTTCAACACATTAGTGCAACCGATTATGTAATCTGGGTCAGAGAAACTACCCTTAGGTGTTCATCTGTTTCATGACTTGACTGAGACATGTGTCAATTAACTTGTGAGACCTGTGATGGTCATCCTGCTGACCTGTGATGCTGATCTTGGCTGACCACTTGGATGTTCCATCCAAGACACTTTGCTTGACCTGCTTCATCTGGGTGACGTGAGTGGTTTTGGGGACTCCAAACACATCCTGGATGAGTTCAAAGATCTCTGGCTTGTTTCTCTCTCGGATTTTCATGCGATCCTTAAGAACCATGATAATGTTCTGAGTCCGATCCTCTGCACCGTGCTTAGAGCTCTTCTCTGCAGCTCCTGAAAGAAAGTAGAATAAATCTGATTTTAGAATAAATTCTGCCGTACAGGCAGGACAGCAAACCATATGCAACAGCAGCATACAGTACAGTGGTTCTGTGGAGAGAAATAGTACTGTGTGTTTATTTGCTTGAGAGGAAAAGAGGAAAGAAAGATGAAATGGTGCAAACAAAAGAAAACTGAGATAACAGTCAAAGAGTTCCAGTGATATTTTGCCAAAAGAAGACCTTACTCTGTAAACAGTCAGCGTTGAGCAGGTCCTGGCACTTCTCATGACATTTGACACCGCACTCAGTACAGCGCATACCCTGTCGAGCAATACCCCACAACAGCCCTTCACACTCGTAGCAGTAAGTTGGCGTAGTGGCCGTCCACACCTCAAAGTTATGGGGAGTAGTGCAGGAAATGGGGTAGATCAAAGCCTGGAGGGTCTTCTTATACACATGACTCTTCTGCATGAGCAGATATGGGGGATATAACAAAAAGTCTAAGAACACCAATAGTAAACCCAGACATAACTGGACACAGAGGCAGGAAGGGTGAGTGTGTGCGTGTGTGTGTGTGAGCATACCAACTCCTCGTTGTTGAGCGTGCTGGAGGCCATAGCAGAGGTGATTCCAGCCTTGCGAGAGTTCTGGACAAGGGACTAAAGCAGAAAGCACAAATAAGAACACGTTCTTCCAACTTTCTAACTGCCTTTTTTTTTAACAATTACTATTTTGCCATAAGGAATAGGATATCAAAGTGGTCTTTACATACAAACAGTTTTCAATTATCTAACAAAACGCAGATTCTACTAATATGCTCATTTTCCCATCTACAGGAAATATGGCTATATCTCATTTTCAAAAGAACATTGAAAACTCTTAAAATCTGACTCACCATTGCCTATTGAAGATCAAATGTTTGGGCAGTGAAGAGGGAAAGAGAAAAACAACACACTATTATGAGGATACTGGACAAACCATTACTCAATCACCCACCCCAAAAAGTATCACTGCAATAGAAAAGCATACAAGCCTTTGTGAAACGCCATTCTAAAAGGAGGTCTACGTGGAATTTATTAAATTCTTTAAAACGTGCTTTTCTCTTTGGAAAAAGAGAAAGAGTAGAGATTACAGAAAGACCAGGGAAAGTGCAAAAAATTAAAGAACAGAGAATTGAGAGAGGAAAAGTTGAAAAATAAAGGAGTGGGGAAGGAAAAAAACAGGAAGAGGACAGAAGGCAGACAAGTGGTTTATCTTCCAGGTGAATTCATCTTAATTCATGTTGCTGTCAGACTGGGAACTTCACTTCTGGCAGGTGGAGGGGTGGAATGTTATGCTTGATTAAAATCGGACTACTCAGTCCAGAATTTTAATATATCTCATTTCAACAGGAATAGACTTGCTCGTTGACACAAAGGTAGTAGTCAGGGAATGAATTAGAAATGAAGAAAGAAACCTAAAGCTATCCAGTAGAAAGACTGAACATCCCTGGTGTCTACTTTGGTAATAAACCGGACACCCTGAACTCTTTCAATCTTTTAATCTGGGGTTAAATATATTTAACATCTGTGAACGATTTTTATTAGGGATGCCATCCTAAAATTTTGGCCCAAAAATAGCAACAATATCATTAAGAAAATTAAACAACAAAAAGATTAAATAGTGTGTAAAAATGTTGCTCAAGTGCTCAGATTTAAAAATGTGTTACAGCAGAAAGTCTCAAACAATGGCTAATCCAAGAACCAAAGCTGTGCAAGTGACTCATTGTGTTAGACAGATCCTAATTTGTGATTTATTGGGCTGCTAATGTGAGAAGGTGTGACATGGTGCTGTTTATGTGGGAACCTTGGACTGAACAAGGATGCAGTCACAGTAAATATAACTCACCAAATCTCGAACCAGAGGAATGGCCTTGCGTTTGCGCAAGTCTGGCATGCTGTCTATGGTGTACAGAGCTCCTCCAGGCCTGAGCAAACATACAAACAAAAGAAATCTGTTAAACCCTGCTAATGAGGCTTTGATGGTGAAGAAGCCTACAAGCAGCCCAACATGATAGTTTGAAAATGATCTTAATTAATAGAGATCTCATTGATGACTCTAAAAAGTTTCATCCAGCTGCCCCCGTTATTTTCAGCACTGTACTGCCTTAGACAGACTTCCTTATAAAGAAACTAGGTTTCACTGTTTCACTCACCCTGCTTGTAGAAACAGTGATGCCAGACCAGGAGTCTCGCCTCGTGCCTGTATACAGCAACAGAGACACAGACTCAGAGCAACATCATTTTCCATTTCATCCATTTGCTAGACCACATTCAATTCTCATTCAGAACAATTTGAAACCCACTGACTGTCATTTCATTGGGTGCTGTTCCTATTAGAGGAAAAGACCATATTCTGAATTGTGACTAGAGATATGCGCCTGCAGATATCACTGACGTCATATGTGGCTCTCGGATAATGAAGCTGGATTTGCAGTCCAGCTTTATCTTCATGATCATCATTTGGTAATAGTTATAAATCCATCTCTTAAGACAAAGGTAGCAGTTCCCCATCAGGGAGATCCTTTACCTCAGCCTGCACACTGACACACCCACCTTTCTGAGGACTCATCCAGCCTTGGCCATTCAGGACAGAGCATGACAATCGCTATGACATAAAACTGAAAAGACAAGAAAAAGAAAACAACAACAACAACAAAAAACTATAATGGGGTGAAGGACAAACACAAAATAAGGTAAACACAAAATTCAACAGAAACCTTTTTATGGAAAAAAAATCAATACAACAAATGATTTTTAAATGTAAACAATAAGATAACAAATAAAATGGAAAATAGAGAGATGAAATGAAAACTATCAAGACAAAACATCAGAAGAGACTGCACAAACATCTCCACTCTTACTGGAAGATGCCATTGTACAATAACTTATGGTCTGCTTTTCCACAGTGAAAACTGAGAACAGGGCAGCAAACTCCCCGACAGTATCAGTGCCAGAGTGTACTCTACTGCTACACAATGTTTTCGTTTCAGGCTCACTCACCTCCTGCAGCTGAAGCCGAACCCTGTTGAAGAGTCGCAGCCAGTTGGCCTTGGCACGTTCAGCAGGATCCACTGCCTCATCTCGCTTTGTCACACTGGGAGTACAGAGGAGAGGAGTGCTATTGCTAAATATTATATCACATTCACATGACATCTTGCTTTGTTAATCTGTCTTAGCCTTATGCTAGTTAACAAGTTAGCAAGTTATTACGCCAATGTCAAGTTAACAATATTTGCTGTGTTTGTATTACCAGATTTGTTCTGTGTGTGTGATTATAAATTTTGTAATCTTGTTGGTGAGAGAAAATCAATACATGTAATTTGTGCCCCAGCACTTTTGTTTTGTTTTCCACTTTCTTTTCCACTTTCCACATACGGAAAATACTTTGACAGGTAATTCTCTGAAATTCTCTTCATTAACAAAAACTCATCATAGGCAGCTTCCACACTCTGGAAATCATCAGGGAGGATGTGTAGCAGTAGCAGTGTATTGCCTGATTCGTTTCTATGCAGCATGCAAAAGCAATGACTGTTGCTACTGGATATTTAATAAGTGGTTTAAAAATTTTATTAACTAGTAATTCGTCAGCTTTTCCTATTCCTCAGGCTGTGGTGGCTGATTATTCATGATACTTTGTATCTACCCGGATGCTAGAGAGCAGTCAAAGCAGCTGTGGTGTAACTATATTGTGATGCATTTAGCCCATCCCTGCTTAGAATCCAGATTTGACAGTTCACCTTTCTGGAGGTGCTTCCATTTTCTCAGGCAGGACTTTAGACAGGTGCTCAGAGACTGGAGACTGGAGCTTCTTCGGTTCCTCTGTGGTTCCAACAGGTTTTCCTGCAGGTGTGAGTGAAGGTGCTGCGGGACCAAGGGGCTCCAGATCAGAGGCAGGTGCGGTGGATTTGCTGGCAGGTTTGCTGAAGTCGTCAAAGCTCTGCTGCTTTGGCACAGTCTCTGTGAGGGAATCTGTGGGTCGGAACTGAGCTTCAGCCTGTGGGGGCTGATGCTGGTGCAGCGATGTTTGCTTCTCCAGAGGTGGCCGACTGTAGCTGGAGGTCTCCCGAGCTAACGGGGGAGCCGCACTTGTTGAGGTGGGCATATATGGGGGCTCCTGCTCCTCACTAAGTCTACTGTCCAGAGGATATAACTCCTCATCCTCCTCAAAGCCCATTCCCTCTTCCTCCTCATAGGGGTAATCCCCTTCCTCCTGCTCATACAAGTCACCATCTTCATCCTCATACAGCGCACCTTCCTCTCCACCATCTTTGACAAAGCTACCTTCATCACTGTAGACTCCTTGGGGCTCATCATGGTCCCATCCAGGTGACTCTTTACCATAGCTGACTGAGGAGTGGCATGAGTGGTAGGAGTCGTTCTCATCGTAGAACTCTCCGGAGCCACGGAAGCTCTCGCCATCCTCACTGAGCTGCGAGCTACCATGGCTCAGCTCGCCTGATGAAGCGTATCGACTGGACCCCGTGGGACTGCAGAGAGAGTAAGGAAGTGTTAAACAACAAAAGAGGAGATGCAGGATGAAGGTAGGTTCCTATGGATGCAAGGGAAAATGGTAACACTTTACACTGTAAAAAATTACACTGTTTGTGTAGTAGGGCTGTCAAATTCCTTTCAAAAATTGCATTTCAATTTTAATGAATTCAAATATTTAGCATTCAAATGCTCTTAAGTATTATTTAAACCATAATTTTATACTACTACAACTATTAGCAGTGAGGTTACTGTATGCTTTCATATCTATAAACCTCAAGTGAAAACTATGCCATTTTAAGCAAAGGAAATTACTATTTGATCGGTGAGAGATATATTTTTTTTTTCAAATGTATTGATAGTTATGGTTTCTTTACCAACATTTATATAAACAAGTTACAGTATGCATGATCCACATATAATCAGCTCAACACTATGAACTTCTATTTCTTATTTGCTATACATGCTCAATACACATGGCAATAAATAGTCATAGAGCTTACATGTTTTTTTAAATGTGAAAATAGAGTATGCCTTAAAGGACATTAGTTAATATTAAATATTAACAATATTTGAATAACATCTAAACAGTGAAATTCACTCTGACAGCCCTAGTGTGTATGTGTGTTTATGTAGAAGGCCAGTGCAACATAATGCAAAAGAACCGAAAAAGTAAAAATGTAACACTTCTTTTTAAGCTGTGAAGAAATATAGCACAAACACAAGATTTTAAAGAGCTTTTCCTACCATTAACTTATCTAAACACAAAAAGCCAGATAACAAGACTGGAAGAAAAGTCATTAGCGATAACAAATCCATCCAAGTAAGAGAGCGAGAGAGAGAGAGAGAGACACAGAGAGAGAAAACAAGTTAAAATGAAAGAATAGACAATTCCACTCATACAGTGCACCCCCACACTCACATTTCAAAAAAGCTAAAATTGTGCAACAAGGTTAAAAGACAAATGAAAGACCCAGGATGTTTACATTTCACCTGCCAAGTCTACACTGAAGCTAATCTGAACTCAGCTAATAGTGCTTAGCCCTATCACTTTATCTCTCTTTTGTTTGTTTATTTTTTCCTCACACATGCACAAAGTTTTGTTTCTTTTATGTTGTTCACCATGCAGATCTAATGTCTCTGTCCTCCACTACATTTTCATAATTAGCGTAGAGCATCCAAAGTCAGTCTTGTAACTTACATCATCATCTTCTGTAACCGATTTATCCTGAGCTTCTAGAGCCTATCCAGGGAACCGTCACTCAAATACTTGTTCGAATTGTGTCTAATAAATTTCCCAATTTCTCTGCCAAAACAGGATTTGCAAAATATCACACTGATAAATAGAAATGATGTACGCTGGGGAAATCAACTGATTTAAACACCATATAAAATCATGTAGACATTATGTAATTGATTATACTCTGTTGAACTAAAGAGCGCAGTGAGGGTGCATAGAGCCTACCTGCATATTTTCCCACCAACCAGCATGTTTTTGGAAGAAGGGAGAAAAATAGAGGAAACCCACACGAGGAGAACATTTAAAACAATAACCAGAGCTCAGGACTATGAGACGGCAAGTTAACAATTGCTCTCTCTAATATGATTTGCTTTTTGATATCACATTTGTGAACACTGATAATCGACAGCAATTGAAAGTCATAAGCTAACTTTTTTTTTTTTAAATGATTCAGATCTTTTTTTAGCCTGATGTGAAAACCTTGAAAAGCCACAGAGTGCACCAAAGTGGTCTCTGTGAGTTCCACATTACCAGTGAGTACAGCTTAAAATGCTACGAGAATTTCAAGGCTAAGCTAAAACCATCACTAACAAAGAAAAAATTTGTTGCAATTTCAAAATCACACTCTGCGTTCCATTTGCTTTTCACGTATAAAAGTAAACCATTCTTTAAACCTCGTATGTGCTTACATTTATGATTATTTTGTAAAAAATGCTCTTTAAATTGTCATTTAATTTTGGCGACTAGGTCTGGCTGAGATCAGATCACACACCAGAGAGAGAAAAAAAAACCCGTCAAGGGCATTTAGCCGACTTTAAGGTACTGTACTACAGAATGAAGAGGAAACCAGTGAACAGTGAGGAGCAAGTCCTCTGTATTCTTATCCATACACGCAGTCGTGCCAGATGCCAGCTCTGAACGCGGGCTTTTTAACTGCCCTGCAATTACTGCAGCTGAAGTTAGACATACTGAATCACAGGGTCGCCCTCTATCTCTGTCAGGCAATAGACAGGCAAATAGCAGCCTACTAGAAGAAAACACATACCATTCTTCCTTACTGTGCAACACACTAAGCTGACCTGACACAGCACGACAAACAACGGCAAGAACCTGAAGCATTCAGTCAGACACAACAAAATAACATTACGTTGCATCATTAAGTACAAAGCAGTCACGGCACAGCATAGAAATACGTAGAGAACAAAAGATACAGAAATATGTAAATATATATATATAATCAATATAGATAATGCATGTAAAAGAAGAGGGTTGTGCGCATGCATGCAAGCACAGCAAGGACCACAGGACCAGACACGTCCAAATCCACGACATCATCACAGCGGCATGGAATCACAGGCTGGAGCAGCAGGAGGAAGAGGAGAGTGGAGGTGAAGGAGCTACAGAGACCCACCTATCAGAGAGCGAGCGCCTACTGTCTAAGGAGTACTGGCGGCTGGTCCGCCTGCTTGAGCCGGAGGCCGAATCGAGATCACTGCGGCCGTTGGTGGCAGAGTCTAAACTATCATAGCGTCTGGGAGGAGGGAAGGGGAGGGGACAAGGCAGGAAGAGGAGGAGCATAAGTCATGGCTTATTTGCATCTGGCCTTTAAAGGACAGCCATAGTAAAACCAACATTGTTCAGCCACCAACTCCAGGTGGGTGGTTCACCAGGCTGCTTAAAAGACTCTTCACAAAAGCTTTAGCAAACATTCTGTAGCCATTCGTGAATTAATATATGTTACAGAAGGATTCATAAACCTCTGTCATATAAAGGAGTATGGATTAAGGAATCTTTATGCGCTAATGCATCCCAGCAAGCCGATGGAACACTAGTTTCCAAAACTGATATTGTTTTGGAAAGATTGGAGAAAAAGGGAGAAACATAAGTTAATGGGACGGGCACAGGCTTGTATGTATCTCTAGTATTCAGGTCAGAGGCGGCGCCAGTGATGGCCTCCACCAATTCTGTGTATACCATAAGCGCTCATCCAAGGGCTTGTATACACGGACCCCTGAATACTCTGAGGAGGTTCATAAGGATAATGTGAATTCATAGTCATACATAACAGTTTATCTACTAACCCACAATTCAAATAAATTACACTAGCAATAAGCAGCAACAACCTGAGCCTCCTGATTGAGGCAGTTAAAATAAGACTATAAAAAACAAACACACACAAGGGACATAGCACTGTGTACCTCATAGTTCTCTGGTTATCATAGTCATAGTCTTGCATGTCATCGTAGCGGGAGTCGCGGTGCATATGGCGAATGGGGTACTGGTGCATGGAAGCGTTGGGCTGGGATGTGGTATAATAAGGTGGAGGGATGCTGTTGCTTGTCTCACTGCGGTAATCGCTGTCTCTATCGTCCACTGCGCTGTCTGGATCGTCATCTGGACACATGACATAATGATTTAAACACACATGCAGCAGACATGAAGGTTACATACATTGACACTGAACATTTGGCTACTGTGAAGAATCAATCAACCTGGCTGTCTCCTGTGGTGTAGTTTGTACAGAAGCATTTTTTTTAAGAATTAAAGGAGGATTTTGTCATTTTTGGCAACAATTTAAACGTTTAACAGAAAGTAGCAGAGCTGAGCAGTTCTGCTTTAGTTAAGGGTGGGGCTAATTTCAGGGCCAGCTGCCTGAATTGTAGAAACCCGTAGAAAGTCTGTTTTTCGAAGGTATATTTGGAAATATATATATGATTAGTATAGAACTACAAACCCTTTAAAAATACAAAAGCCACATTTAACTGCTCTACTGTAAAAGGAAATTGGGATTATAATACAAGAAAATAAATGAATGTTGCTTACTTGGTTGGTCTCCCCATAGACTCCAATTACCTACAATAGAAAAGAGAAAATCAACTGCAGATGGACCACAGAGCTGATGAGCAGGTGATTCAGAGGATCATAAAGGCCAGACGTGACAAGGGTGTAAACTGGACATCAACAGAGGGTGAGGATGACCTTGCTGCTGCAGGCTAAGTGTGAATAGGGCAATATCTTAGCATCTACATCTAATCAGAGCTTTCAAGCAGGAGCTATATAGCCACAGGAGCTATTCTCACCTTGCCTCTCCTTTATAACTCACACTGAAATGTTTACAATATAGCTCCTTTGCTGACTATAACATCTACGTTTTCAGAACACACCTCCTACCTTTCAGGCCGGTTATTAATCTTGTGAAATGACTGTCTGGGCCTGTGTGTGTGGCAGGAATGAGTGTGAGATTGTGGTGTGTCTACTCACAGCACTGCGTTGATGGCACAGGAAGTGGTCTCTCATGCTCCTCCTGATATGAATACTGCATAAATAAACAATGCAATAAATACAAGAGCCTAATAGCTAGTAATGACAAAATAGCTTTTAAGTTCCTTCACATCACTGGGTACACGAGAGAAGGAGAAAGGTAATAAAGACACTGTCCACTCTGGATGACCGATGAGTGACACTTTCTCTTAATTAAAAGGTGCTCTGGCCTTCTGGCCCAAAAGTCTGGAGATGGATGTGAAAACTCACATCTTGGTCCCTCATGGCATTTATCTGCTCCAGTTTTTTGGCCCAGTAGCGAGCCTCTTCCTCTGGAATGTCTGAAATCATATATTTAAATACCTTGTAATTCTGGGGCATGTTACAGGATATCAAGTAGGCTTACTACTACACACAACATAACAGACAGCAGTGCTCAGTTTACCTAAAGGCAACTCAAAGCGTGTATCCAGAAGCACACGGTGGAAAGTTGGATCTTTGGTGCCACAGATCTCATTTTCTGCCATGATGACCTGGGAGTCTAAAGTCATCCACTGCCCTGGCCCTTCCTGTTAAACAGGAAATTAAAAGGACAGTGCTGTGATCTTCGGTTGTTGCCAGTGTGTGATAGAGAATAGGAGTATAATATTTTTATACCATTAATATGTCATTAAATGAATGCTTTTAAACCTCTGTTTATTTGTTGCCCTTCCCTCCACTGGAATGAGAATTGAAAACCCATTTAAACAAAACTCACTTATAATGGAAGTGAAATTGCTTGTACAGCCAATTAATATTTAAGTGAAATGCATCATTTTGTAGAACACTTTTGTTAATTTTTCAAGCAAAGCTATTTGTGAAATTAAGTTCTAAATCTGTATATTTCATGGTTCAGACATGGGACCTCATTTTCAGAGGGAAATTTTGTAGTTACCAACATAGATATTATTTAAATACACAAATTTCACAGACATTTGACGAACAGAAATGGAATAATGAGTCCCTGAACAAAGGGGGGGTCGATATCAAAAATAACAGTCAGTATGTGGTGTCCTCCAGCTGCTTTAAGTACTACAGTGCATCTCATCCTCATGGACTGCACCAGATTTGTCAGTTCTTGCTGTGAGATGTTACCCCACTCTTCCAAGTTCTCGATCACATCTGGGGGGACACATGGTTACATGTAATTTTCCACTGCAAGGACGATCAGCTGTCCTTCCTGTCTCCCTGTAGCACTGTCTTAGGTGTCTTACATTACAGACACTGCAGTTTATTGCTCTGGCCACTGCTGCATGCCTGACTGCAGCAGGCCTATGGCATGTTCATGCAGGTGAGCAGGAACTCTAGACATCTTTCTTCTAGTGTTTTTCAGAGTCAGTAGATAGGTCTCTTTAGTGTCCTAAGTTACTGTAACTGTGACCTTAATTGCCGACCACCTGGAAACTGTTATTGTCTTAAGGACTGTTCCACGGGTGCATGTGCAGTAATTGTTTATGGTTCATTGAACAAGCATGAAAAACATTGTTGAAACCCTTTCCAATAAAGATCTGTAAAGCTTATTAAAAATGTTGATGTGTTATTTCCCCTACTACATACATACATATATATATATATATATATATATATATATATATATATATATATATATATATATATATATATTTTTGTGGAAAATCTTCATTTTATATGTGAGAGTCTGTAAATGTATTGAAAGCCAGCTGGCCAGATTCTGCATGTATAGGCCTACAGAGGGTGAGTAGTGCTGCATGCTGTTGGATGCGAGCATGCCATCTGTGCCATACCTCGTTGGACTGGCGAATGCTGCTTAAAGGGATCCACAGTGTGCCCACCATGGTGTCCCAGATCAAGCCTTTGTTCCAGACTTCCACAGTCAGGCCCAGATCCAGCCTGTTAATCTCACTAGGAGAGAGAGGGGTGGATGAGAAGAACGAAAGAGACTTTCAACAGCGCCACTACAAAGACGTCACTGGAAATGTCAGGATTTGCCAGGACAGCTTGACGCAAGCAAAGTAAACATGATAACCACATTTTATTTAGTGAATAACATATTTCCCTGATATTGAATATTTATATACATCGCATTAAAGAGCACAGATCTTTTAGGTTATGAAAATAAGATATTTTCATATCTTAAATTATTTAAAAACATATTTATAAAAATCGTGCCTGCAAAGTCAGGACCACTGACATCTGCATTATGACACTCTATAAGTTCCTCTCCACAGGAAGGAAATCACTTGCATCTACTGCATCTAATCCTAATAATAGCTTTGATATCAGTCCAATCACTGTGTTTGTGACTACAGGGTAAATCTTGCAGAGCAATGGCTGGTGCCACATTAATATAAGTATATAAGCTATAAGTAATAGAAAGAAATCATCTCAATAAGTCACTTAAAGAGATGCAGAGTTTGGAGAACTGCAAATCCGTGTGGTAAAACACTAATAAGCAGAGTGGACCCTTTCAGTCATATCATAAATGCTTTTACAAGAATACAACCGGTTACATACTTGCACCATAAAGGCATTAACAATGTCTAGAGGTTCAAAAGGCCCATATGACCCATACAGAGAATGAGCTCATGAAGCCTATTGGATGCAAGTCTGTATTCCTCAGAACCGGAAAACTCCTTAAAAACTTAATTCCTTAAAAACCACTTGCATAAATACTTTCTGCCTTGAGTACTTGAGTGTATATATATATATATATATATATATATATATATATATATATATATATATATAAATTCTATTTGGTTTACAAATGTCTAAGCGGCACTCAAAAGCATCTGTTCCAAAATCAGGAATTGTTGTCGGCAACACTAGGTAACGTCTATGCACTCGAGATTGAGGTCATTAGGGAAAAGTGTGTGTGCCACCACCCAAGGAGCTCCAAATGTTTTCTGAGAAAATAACAAAAAGCCTCTGACTCCAGTTAGCTCCAGTTAGACTGGTAAGTGTAAAGAAGTTAAATAATAAACTGCTGGGAAAGTTAATGTTTAGTGAGAGCCTAAAGAGGGAAAAAAAATCATCACTGTTATCTAAGTAGCTGGAAAGAAATTTGCTCGGATTATTTCAGCAAAATGCATCTTGTGCATCTGAAAGAGAGAAATGCATAACTGTTTCTTACAACATGAAGTCCTGTTCCCAACATGGCTGACTGCCTCGCACAGCAATGGTGGTGCTCTTCACATTCTGCACCTTAAGTGTCACATAGGTGTTGAATTTCTCTGGAACACACACACACACACACACAGATGATGGGTCTGACACACTGCTGTACTGCAGTGTATGAAAATGGAAAGCAAGTAGTGATGATCGGAGATTTCTGGCCTACCTTGTGGTCCATCTAGCTTCGCTTTTTTCACTGTAACAGAGAAATGACAAATTAAATTAATGGAATAATTGGAATAATCCAGTGTTTTACAGTATAATCTCTACCTAGCACACCTAATCTCTACCTAGATTATCTTGGACAAGGGTAGTTGTTGGAGCAATAAAGATTTATGCAAAATACACATTTTTATAGAACACTTTCAGAAATAATTTACACGCTACATAAAGCTCTAAATGTGTGCAATGTCATAAAGTAAAGCACTAAATGCTAACAGGGTAAAAGTGATATTTTAGACAAACAAAAAAACTCAATAAAATGCATCATGGCCAACATGATACAGCACCATTTTCTTTCTTCAGGGACAGAAAAGGCACAAAATAGCCCATATACAGGGAAAACTCCCAGGGTTTCCAAATTTTCACTTCAGAGGAGTCGACTAAGTGGTGGCCTCTCCTTGCCCAATTTCATGTATTATTATTGGGCGGCTAATATTCAGAAACTGGTGCTCTGGGTGCAGGCCCCCTCTCTTCCATGGTGCCACTTAGAAGCGAAGTCTTGTACTTCAACCTCCCTCCCTGCTATGGTGTTCTTCTCCCTTCCTATAGCCCTTTCTCGGCCTCAACCATGGCACCTATATGTAATAGCCACCTCTTTCCCCCCTCCTTTATGGATTCCACATTCTCTTTGTGGGAAAAGAAGGGTCTGAAATGCTTTGAGGATCTTTTCATTAATAATGTGTTTGCAAACTTTTCTGAATTATCCTCGTCATTCAGCCTGCCTCCGTCTCACCTATTCCATTTCTTTCAAGTTAGGCATTGTGTCTCCTCCCTATTCGCTGGTTTTCCCTCCTTACCTACAAAGTCTGCATGGGAAGAGGTGTTCAAGCTGAATCCTAATAAGGGTGGCATTATTTCACGGATATATGCAACGATCTGGTCACAGGACGATTCTTACAATATCAAAACCATTAGTGCTTGGGAAGAGGAATTGGGCCTGGAGCTTGAGGATGATTACTGGGGCAGAGCGTTAGATAATATACGTACCACCACGTCATGTGCTAGACTTAGTTTCATACAATTTAAAGTGGTCCATAGAGCTCACCTCTCTAGGAGTAAACTGTCTAAAATATATCCCAATGTTCCTGAAATGTGTGAAAAATGCAAACTTTCACCCTGTAACCTCAGTCATATGTTTGCACTCTGTCCCAAATTGCAGAACTTTTGGAACTCTTTCTTCAAAACTATGTCCGACGTTCTTAAAATCAAATTAGATGTCTGTCCTTTAATTGCCATCTTTGGTGTTCCATCTCAGCGTCAACCTCTGAACCATAAAGAAGCTAGTGTTGTGGTCTTTGCATCGTTACTTGCTTGGCGCAGGATACTGTTGTCTTGGACCTCTCCACAACCCCCCTCTATATCAGTCTGGCTTAAAGATTTAATCTTCTTTTTAAAACTTGAAAAAATCAAGTACAACATCAGAGGCAGGGGTGACTCATTTTTGGGAAAATGGGCACAATTTATTACCTACTTCAATGATGTATGCACCCTGGTGGTGGATTGAGGAGAGGTGGACTGTAATTCCTGATCATCTTACCCCTTTTTGTTGTTGTCGTTTTGGGTTTTTATGTTTGTTAGTTTTTGTTTGTTTGTTTGTATTTTGTGTTTGTTTTTTTTTTCTCTGGTTTTTTGTTTATTGTTTTTTTGTTTCCCCCTTTCTTTTGGTTTTGGCTGTGGTTGTTTGTTGGGGTTGTTGGGTGGGGTGTTATGTAAAATGTAAATTTTCAATAAAAATTCTATGATCATAAAATAGCCCATATAAAAAAAAAACCTGAAAGAGACTGAAGAGGCTCACATTTTTTTTTAAACATGTTTTATTTTTATAGGCAGCCTGACATCACCATACTTATACATAATTCATGTAAACCCATGCAACGTGGAAGGCAAGCTTCAGTGTAAGGGTGGCATTAAAATTCAAAGCTCTCCTGTTAATCCCCCACACCCACCTTTCACTTTGGAATCCACAGCATAAAAAAATGCCACACTGTCTCTTTTTAATCTTGCTTTAATGTCTGTAATGATGGCTAAACACACAACCTGAGAATTTCTCACTCCTGATGGCTGCACTTCATGTGCAAAATGGCTGGAAAGGTTAGGTTTCTGTTTATTCTCTTGATATTGCATAAAAAAAACAACTGATGCAATTAGATTAATCTTAACATTAGCTCATTGGTAATAATTAGATATAGCATCATAAAATAGGATCATAAAATAGGATCAGGGTATAATCACTGCACAACTTAGTGTCATGGTTTTCAGTTTAATGGTGTGTTTCAACCTCCTGGTCCTAACTCACCTTTTCATGTGATATCTTTTTTATTATAACAATCACCATGTTCAAGTTATGCCCATTAATTACCATAATTTTCAAATACGTGTGATACAGCATTAGTTCGAGGCTAACCATTATTTTAACACAATGACTAATAGGTAATCTTCCACTGTATTTCCACCGATTGCTGGAACGATCTATTATAGGCAAAGTGTTTCCCGGTTGCGTCTGTTGTGGGAGTGGCTGAGAAGTAGGGGTGGGCAGATCGATCCTGAAGTAGCAATACTTTCGATACTGATGTTGTATCAAAAGGATTGATCCTCAGATAAAAATATCGATATTAAGGTGTTTTAATCCCAGTTATTTAATTTATTTAGCATGAAATTTAATATTTAAAATAAGCTTTTAAGCTAATAATATGCCGCTTCTTCCCATCTCGCATGCACAGCACACGTCACTCCTCCTCCACTGCTCTGCTGTGTTTTGTTGTTGTCCTGCCGTCACGTGACTCAGCAATGCCAAGCAAGCGCAAGCCAAGCAGTAGAGCAGACACGTGAGTGAGAGATGTCATGATGGCGGAAAGAAAGAGGAGCACGGTGTGGAATTATTTTATGGCGGTAAATGAAATCAATTGATTAACTGGTTATTGGCAGGTACTGCCTAACTTTTTTATCGGTATCTGTGAAATCCACTATCGTTCAACCTCTAATTTAGTCTGCGCTTCCTAACTGGGTACAATATACACATAATATATAAGGATTGCTTTCATATCAGAAATGCATTTAGAAGAATACAACTGGTTACATACTTGCACCATAAAGGCATTAACAATGTCTAGAGGTTCAAAAGGCCCATATGACCCATACAGAGAGTGAGCTCATGAAGCCTATTGGATGCAAGTCTGTATTCCTCAGAACTGGAAAACTCAAAAATTCCTTAAAAACCACTTGCATAGATACTTTCTGCCTTGAGTACTCAGATCATTTAAATCCTCGTGTTATCAAAGTGTCGCATGCTGAACACTAGGCCTGATTACACAACACCAGTCTTACATAAATGTGTAGACATTTGAAAAAAGTCATTGGACATCCATACATACCGTTGACTAAAAAGATAAATGAACATAAAGCATGTTATTAAAATGCTGGGCCACCACGAGCCACCAGAAGAGATTCAGATGTACCTTGGAACAGATTCTATATATTTTGCTAGCACACACAGCTCCTCTGTTATGTGGCTTCAGTGCATAAACGCTCTATCTCCATCTCTTCCGAGTGCTGTCGAGTGCCGTATCCCCACTACTAAAAATAACTGCTTTGGTGTGACAAAGAGCTGAGACTTGGGAGGGTGGCTTCCAAAACTCAGCACAAGCAACAATATTAAAACACCTTTTGATTGAAGTCCTAGATTTAATGTGTTCAACCCAATTCCTTACAAATGGAGTGGAAAATCCACACACAAATGAAATGTTCAAATGACTCAAAATGCTCGATAAGACTGGCAATCCTGTTTAAACAGAAAGTCATGCTGCTTAAAAAATTCTGAGCTGGGTCATGGAAATTAAGTGATTGAATCGAATGCTTAAGATGAGTTAATAGATGTAACAGCCCCTGTCTGGTCTCAGTGGTTGAAAACAGAAGTGTATAGCTCACCTTCCGAGACAAAACAAAGAGCAAACACAAAAAACATGGTCATTATGGGAGAAATGATGATTGATGAGACTGCCTGGGTGAAGGGTGAAAAGGCAAAGGGATGAGAATTGGTTCTGTCTCATGAAAATAGAAAGCTCACAGACCTAATGAATATGGTCTCAATATAGTCCCTTTATAATATGGAACAGATAATTGTATCGATGTAATTCCTCAAGGCTATTGATGGACTGGAACAAATCATAACAGGAAATCCAGTCGTGTGTGGCGTGTTTAATCCTGTAACTTGTGAAAAAAATATTTCCCACTGAGATCTAATTTACACATTTTTGTTGAAATCTCAGTTGAACTCCAAGAATCATAACAGAAGGGTGTGAAGAATTCATAAGAATGTAGAATGTATATATATATTATATACACACATATACATACATACATACATATGCACAGTGCCCTCCACTAATATTGGCACCCTTGGTAAATAAGGCTGTGAAAAATTGTCTTTATTGTTTAAACTTTTCATCATTTGTTCAAAAAATTCACAAAAA
Source organism: Ictalurus furcatus (assembly GCF_023375685.1). NCBI lineage: Eukaryota > Metazoa > Chordata > Actinopteri > Siluriformes > Ictaluridae > Ictalurus > Ictalurus furcatus. The sequence continues at coordinate 13,318,462 of NC_071264.1, forward strand.
TACTCTGCTCTCATGGATATATATATAAAAAATCTTTGTTAAATATAGGTGTGCAATTAGTGGAGGGCACTATGTAATATATATATATATATATATATATATATATATATATATATATATATATACATATATATATATATATATATATATATATATATATGCATCATTTCAATTATTTAGTTTATGAGGTCCATTCCAGGATGTATTTCTGCCTTATGCCTTGTGTATTCCTGAGATGGGCTTTGGATAAACCACAGCCCTGAACAAGTTACAACAAAAGTTACAATTTCATAAATGCAATAAACACTCATTGCAAGTCCTGAATGATAATTTTCAACTTCCTCTAATTGAAAAGTATTGTAAATTTTGGTTAGCTGGCACGACTGTTACAAAGAAATTATTAGTTCAGCGTTGGAAACCTCCTTATGATCTCTCAAACAAACATTGGATACATTCTTTACTTGAGTTACTATATCTGGAACTGTCATCAGCATGGATCAATCATGACAAACCTGATACCTGGTCTATGTGGAAGAACTCAATATCTACAGTGAGCGATCTTTTGGACTGTTAATTATATCTTCTTCTTTCTTGCTGTTTGATCCTGTTGTGGGGGTGGGTGGAGTGGGTGGGGGAACGGACTTTTCGGATAAGCTTTTTCTCATGTGTTTTGAATGCTTTTTTGGAAAAATGAAAACACGGAATTACTAAAAATCATTGCAAGTCCTGATTATTTAATTATAAGCATTTTAATAATATATCATTAGGAAAAAAAACTTATAATACAATCCAAACAACAGTCATGGCTGCGCTCAAATTTCATATCTATGCTTATTATATGAATCTGATGACAGGCCGATCATATTTACCCACATAACTCTACTCAGTCCAATGTTATATTTTAATATTCTAATTGAAACTTTTAAGCAAAATCCTGTCATTACAGTGACACATTCTATGCCAAACTTTACATTACAGCATTGTCTCCCTTCTTCAAAAGAGTGAAAGACATTTCAAAAAGAATTATCAAAAGAGAATATCTAATAAAACAAAAGAGAAATGTAATGAATATGGTTATAAACAAATATACAAAAAACATCCAATTGAGAACAGACAAGCCTTAGTACTGTGCATCTGCTCAGGTTTTTAAAGCAATTGCCAGGAATCTGTCCAATCTATTTGACACTCGCCTACACACACACGGTCGCACTTGGATGTCAGTGCTGGAAACTCGGCCTGGTTCATTACAGACTGGTGGCAGACTGGTAGGTGTGCATGCAAATGGGTCTCAGGTTGTAAGGAACTCTGAGCCTGGCTATTTATAATGAACCCAGGGCACCACAGTGCATGTGAGGGTAGTCAATATGACAGGTGAATGAACTTTAGCTAGCCACAGTCCAATTAGTAGCCTAAACTAAACCACAGACATAGGTTAGTATCAAAGTCATTCAGAGTAGATCAGTCCACGTGGGAAAGGCGTTACTACTGCTGATTTCACATGTGACAGGTTTCTGACATTTTTTTTCTCCTACATCAATGTTCCTCAATCCTGGAGTACCTCTGCCCTGTATGTGTGGGTGATACAGCATTTTAGAAAAGCTTATAAAACAGTACTTATAATCACAATATTTAGTTTTGCTCGCTGTGCCAGATAGAGATTAACTGCATATAAGTTTGCATACATTGTTTCACTAAAACAAACGTGGGTGGGTAGCATGACATTCCTCTCTCCTGTCTATCAGGAGGACACTAGCTGATTCTGGGTGTGCGTGAGCTCATGTATAGGGAAGGGCGGTTAGAGCTCTCCTTCAAGTGCATTCGGCTGCCCTATGATGCTGCATGAGATGTGGAGGCTGGCTTCATGTGTATTAAAGGAAGCACATGCTAACCCTCACCCTCCTTGGTTGGTAGCTGTTATGTAACAGAAGAGAATTATCTAGTGGGAGGAATTGGGAATGTCTAACTTGGGTTAAAATTTAGGAAAAATACAGACATTTTTAAAATGTATAAAAGGGGGTGGGGGTTAGAATAATGAAATAAACATTTACTTTAATGTCCAATCAACTATTTGTTACTACAAATTTATAGATTTATAGAAGTAATGACAAAAGCACAATACTCTCAAAAAGGTCTATTGTATGTAAGAAAAAACATAATGGGGTGTGCTGTTATAGGAAGATAATCAGCAACACTGACTACATTTACATGCACATTAAACTCTGTTGAACGTCTAGGCATCGAAATATTCCTGTTTACGTGGTTGTTATGAGTATGCCAATCTACAGATGCACTTTTCCTTTCCTTCGGTCATTTCCTGGGAGATTCAAGATGCTGACGTTGCTACCCACAATTCCTTCCGGACTGAGCATGCATGCATACCTCTTTTCAGTGGATTTTCTGAATAAGGTGTTTACATGCAACAAATTTCCAATTAAAACAGGCTTATACCACAATGCTGTTCAATTCTTGATTCTGATTGGCTGACAGAAGTTCTGAGGTGTGCAATTATTTTTGCCTAAATTTCCAATTAAAACAGGCTTATACCACAACGCTGTTCAATTCTTGATTCTATATTGGCTGACAGAAGTTCTGAGGTGTGCAATTATAAATGCCCAGCTCAAATAGCTCTGGTCAGGTCTTGACCGCATTACAGTTCCATATCATTTTGCCGTTAACTGAACTAACGGGAAAGTTAGCCTACTGTCCACCACAACACACAGATCTAACAACAAACAAAATGACAGACCATTTTGATTTTCCAGAAACGTAAGGAATAACTGACGACGGGCCGTTGAACTATTAAAAAAATAACGAGTGCCCGAGGTGGCAATGTGGCCACGAGGCGAAGCAGAGGCTTGAGCCATTGATATGCAGTTATTGGAGAGAGAGCGAGAGAGAGAGAGAGGGAGAGAGTGAGAGCGCAAGAAAAAAGGAAGAGAGAGCACGCGTGATAAGCCGGTGAACATGTATCAATATTTATTCGTTGTATTTTCTGCAGTAATACAAAACAAAAAACTCTGTGAACAAGTAAGCTTATCAATAGTAACTTATTTATTTATTTATTTGTTTCTTCAGGATCAGTTTCCCCTAACAAAGGAAAAATAAACAGCACATTTGGCTATATTGTGCTCGAAATGTCACTGGTTCTATATAAATTTATTGTTTATGGAACTTTTCTTGTGCCCCGAGTTCCCAGGGATATGCTCCAGGAACTCCGTGTAGGATAAGCGGTATGGTAACTGGATGTATGGAACGGTGTAAAATCACTATTGTGAAATGTGTTTATTCTGAATATTGGCACGACTTTGATTACCTACGGCCTAATCGCAGAAATGCCGAAATTCAGTGTAACTGAAATACTGCTTGTGCGATATTGGTTAATTATTGCGATATATATTTATTGCCCATTCTAATTTAGTGTTTCGTTAACTTCCTGTTCTAACACACACAGATCAACTCACTGCATTTACGGTCTCTGCATTAAGAGGGTTAAATCAGATGTGTGTGAAGTAAAGGAAAATATTCAAAATGCTAGAGCAACACACTTAATTAACAGTTTATTAGGTACCAGACAGATGTATGTAATTAAAGGAAGGATGTTACCGTCATCTCTAAGTGTAACCTTTATTGTGTAATATTTCATGTGAATTACGTGAGACCATGTTACAGTAGCGTATTTTAAGAGGACTTTACTGTAGGTGATACGATGTGGCAGTGGGTAGTGTTGATGTCTCACAACCACAGAGTCCCCAGATCGATCCTGAGCTTGGGTTGGTGTCTCTGCAGAGTTTCTGTGCATGTCCTCTCTGTGTTTGTGTGGGCTTCTTCTCACCTCCCAAAATCAAGCCTGTACAGTAGGTGGATGGGGAACGATAAATTCCCCCTGGGTGTGAATGGGTGTGTGAATTAGGGTTCATGGTTTCACTGTTAGTCATGGCATGTGATCGGACGGTAACTTCACGCTGACTTTTTAAAATATTGTTTAAAACGCATTTCCATCTATTACCAAGTAAAAACTGTTTTAATCTGATCAAGTACATTACTCCAGCGGTTCTCATCCATTTTGTGTCCGGCTACGACTCCACAACAACGTCCCAACCATGTCCCTTTGGACTTGCCCTAAATTATACTACAGCAACCTCCACACAGGGGACTCAGTCTACACCGAAAGCCCTTTGGCTGTGTAACTGACTGCTGTAAACACCTCTTTTACCACTCCTAGTATGTTCGTAACTTCATCAAACACGACTGCTATCAAACGCATACAACATGCAATTTCTAAGCAGAACTAAACAAAGCAACTATTTCAGCACATTGCTATAGAGCTGTGTGCTCTTCCTTTCCATGTAGCCCCTTTCTTTTTCAGCTTATAACAACAACAACACAATAATTGATTTTTTACGGAAAAGTTGTTCTCAAAAATATCTTTCTTAGAAAGAAGAACAATTAGGGGATTTTATCTGTTTTTCCTTTTGCTTTTTTGTTGTATATACAAGAACGTGCACAGACATCTGAACAAAGATTTCATAATAAATTGTCCCCAGCGGCTTGTCTGTTTTTAAATGTTTGATTTATACCGTGTTAACCTGAAGCCATGATATTTTCAGACTAGCTTGTCATACCCTAGTCTGAGAGAGAGTGAGTGAGAGTGTGTGTGTGTGTGTGTGTGTGTGTGTGTGTGTGTGTGTGTGTGTATGGTGCCCTGAGATGTACTGATGTCTCTACCAGGGTGTATTCCAGCCTCACCCCCGGTGTTCCCAGGATGGGCTTTGGATCCACCTGGACTCTGACCGGGACACAGTTCTTACTGAAGATGAATGAATGAATGAATGAATGAATGAACAAACAAGGATTTTGCTGTGCACTCCAGAGCCCATTAACACAAGCCAGTCACACACATTTAATGACTGACAAAGGGTCTAACAGTCTACTGTAACGTTATTTATTATAAAACCACCCACTACACCCTATTTTTGCTTCAAAATGAGAAGAAAAGAGGGAACACACCCCTGCACACTGACAGCGACTGAACACTAATGCAAAAAGCTAATTTCCCTGTGTTGGTCAGTCATCTCTGCAGTAACGTTAAGGGTTTTATTTTTTTTAATCTTGCACTAATGTTCATGTTTTAATCTAGCGGTAATGTTGTATGGTAGACAGAAAAGGGCGACAAAAGCCACGGACTATCGAAATGAACAAGATAGCACTTGTTAGCTAAATGAATGGAGCAGCTGTTTCTGCTTAAATGCCTGCTCGTTTTACTGTCGTGTTTCCTTTTGTCGAGGGAAATTATTCGCAAAAATCTCAAGGCGGTTCAAGTGACTGCGACCCAAAACGTTAGTGACCGGATTTCTCCATCAGTTTCAGAGTAAAACCCTAATCCTCACACTCCTGGCTAATTCAGATAAATCCTCACGCGCACCCACAATCATTTTATAGCGCGCGACTGAATGATACTAGCAAAGTTACACATTAGCCACATTTTATCATAACCAACAGCTGGCGGTCCGATTACACACACACACACACACACACACACACTTCACTAAGTCAAATTAAACCTCACTTACCTCCAACACACAGCAGTGACATCTCTTTCAGCGGGTTATAATCTATGTTGTCTGTTTTACAGCTTTACAGCTGGAGAAAGATGCTGAAGGCGGACAGGACCGTTAGAATCAGAGACTGGAGACGCTGAGGTTGGAGTGGCCGCCTCGGTTTGGAAAGAAATACGAGCTCACGAAACAAATATAACACGAGGAAGTAGCTCAGATGTTAATGTCGACTGTCTAGAGTGTGGTCCCTAATTTAGTCCTGACTGCTCTGCTGGGGGAAAAAAAACTGTGAATTTGTTGTTTTGTCAGCCTCTCGTGACCCGCCGCACAGCCATCTTGTTCAGCACCGCCGCTACGAGGAGAGCTACTATCGTGACGTCACTTACAAATAAATAAATAAATAAATAAAAGCTGAACTGGCGTGACGCGGTCAACACCATAACTTAACCCCATCATAACAGTCCCTTCATAACAAGAGATTAAAATTAAAAGTGGTGTGATTTATAAAAAAACAACAAAAAAACCAAAACATAAAAGGAAAGCACAAAAACAATGATAGTCTTGGGAGATACAGTGAGTTACGAGTTTGTTAGGTACATTACATTATACAACATTATAGAGAACTCTATAAGCAAGTAGAGCTACTATTACTGACTGCCAGGGGAAGCTGGAATAAATAACACAAGACAAAATGACATCGATAATAAGTTTCATTTTTGGCATCCACATAACATTAGGGTTAACAAATGTACTTAAGGATGTAATTTTTTTTTTTTTGTGGAACCAAGCACAACAGCACCACCAACTGTTGTAAGAAAAGCACACTATGGTATGAAGAATCAAGTCTGGGGCTGAATTCTTTCTGACCCAGACTGTAGAGAGACACAATGCATATCAATGACAGCTGAATGAAACACTCCCTAGAGTTTTTATTGTGCATTTTAGCTGATTCCCCCCCCCCCAAAAAAAAAGTCTAAAAGTAGACAGATTAAGCACACATTGCCCAATCAAAGCATACAATTACACAAAAGAATAGACAAGAAGTTTGCCATGCTTGTATTTGGAGGGAACACAGAGACAGAAACTGATAGACAGAGACAGAGAGAGAAATAGTTTGAGAGTGATAGCTTGGATAACTACAGGACCACCGCAGTGACCAGAGATTACTGAGGATTTTAAACAGCTTGCTGTTACTACTGGCAGCCTCTAGTCAGAAACTGACTTGAGGACAAACTGTGCATGGAAAACTCTATATCTCTCCAACTATACTATACATCTACAAAGTAGACCAATAATGTAGGTGTGTCTAGTAAAGCAACTTTTTACAGCCAGGGACCCCTTTAACTTTCAACGAACCACCTCACTCTATATATGACTATTTAAATATTAGGTTTATTGATAAAATTCTGGCCAAATAATATCTAGACAGTGGTGGTCCATTTCCATTGGGACAAGTCAGAGGGGGGCTGACAAATTGTGCATTGCGATAGAGTACTCGTATACATACAAATTGCACCTATATGGTAGGTTCCCCTGCTATGGCCAATGAGTGTAGATACAATATAGGTATACCTAATAAAGTGGCATGTCAATGTAAAATACTCAATGCACAATAATTAATTTTGTGAGGCCTTGCAAAACAAGCATGCTAGAAAATCCATTAACTGGAAAACAATTTGAAATCAAGGTTAATATTTGAGAAATAGTTTGATGGCTTTCAAAACGGAGCCTAAAAAACAGTTTTCTTGTAATGTTTGGTTCTGTAATGTGGTCAATGCCACCCTCTACTGGATATGATGTCGTAAAGTAAGATGATTTCACTGCATAGACACAATTTATGAATTTGAAGGGTTGTACAGCTGATGAGCAATTATATCTGTGCGTGTCAATGTTCAAGCAGCAAAATGCTCAAGATTTGAGTTTAGTGTAATAACTAGGCGCTTTGGGTGGAGGAAGATAGAAAAGGCTGGAATGTGTTTAATAGGTGATTTATTAATCAATAAATATCATGACACTCAGTTTCTGGGTAGTTTTTCCACTGAAGAACTCAAAATATGAGGTCCCTATATGAAGAATTTTGCTGCAAACACCAACAGCAGTGTGTTTTTGTACATCAATGGGCCTTGCAAATGGAAGACAGTAAATTGGCATGAAAGCAAATGATAAGTTGTTGGCCAGATGCTGTGGTTGCCTTATGTGCTTCATGCCCAAGCAAAACACAACATAGACACTCCCATGAGCCAAGGTGACAATTGTAGGGTGCATAAAACCAAATCAGTGTGTGACCAGTTTGAAAAGCATGATGGAACTCTGGGACACTTTGACTGGACTGCAAAATCACCAGTCCAAAAATCCCATAGAAAACTTATTGCACAGCCAGTCAAGTTGGCTAAAATTGACAGGAACTATCATCAGCATAAATATTGAACCTTTTCCATTATATTGCTCCTTTAGATCCTCACTAGAAGTATTATTATTGTTCTTTTTTTTTTATCATTCATTCATCGTTCATTTTTTATTTTTTTTAACACCAAGGGGCAATTAATCAAAAGAAGAAAGTTGAACTAAAATAATAAAGAAAAAACTAACAAAAAATGAAAAATACGGTATCCCTATTTTATTGCATTTTAGGGAACTGCAACATTATATGGAGCAGCATACAATTATGAAGAATTTTGCAATTATACACTAAGACATTACAGAAATTTTGTTTTCCAGAGTAAACATTTTAAAACAAGAGCAGTTTTATTTAATCAAAACATTCCCTGATTCAGCTTCAGATACCTACCTCAATATGTTTCTTTTTAAATACACAATTATTATAAATCAGTGTAAAATATAAAATCTACATTCAGGAAAAAAGTTTCACGATAATAATTGCCCGAAATACTGCAATTCTATTACATATTAGCAATCAATTAGAGGAAAATGATTTATGTTTCTGGAATGACAAATGAACAACTGTTATTAAATAGACATAGTTTAAGTCCACAGCAATGAAGAATAAAGAGAAGATTAAAGGACAGTTTTAAGGTATGAAACAACACACACAAAAATAAAAAAATTTCTTATCAATTTGAGAAATTAAAAACATTCTAAAGCTCTACAATGTCAATAGCGCCTAAAGAGCCAACTACGCCTAATGAGACATTCAGGCACTACTGCACACCATGAAAAGCAGAGATTTTCCTTCAGGTTTCTGTTTAATCCTGTCTTCAGGGTGTTAGGAGATGCTTAAGTGAACACCTCAATTCCATAAACGACACAGCTGCATACGTTTCTCAAAGTTTCTCACTAAGAGATAAAAATGAGAATGGATATCACTGTTACTGATAGGTACTGTTAAGAACTGGTACGTCAGAATAAGACAGATGCTAATTTGACTCTTAAATAGCTTTAAAATAAAAACAAAACAAAGTAGGGTTGTTTGATTAGTGGTTAATTGAAAATTTAATATAGGATGCAGGCTATATAATTCTCTATTAATAGCACAAGAAAACAGTTAAAGTTTACAGTTTAATAATAAAAAATATAACGAAAACTCGAAACGAACTTAAAGGAAACTCCAATTAAATGGAGTTTGGATGGAATGGACACTGAGAGGTCAGAGACTTCCCAGTTGCCACTTGGTTATAAACAAAGCTTTACACTGGAGATTCACTGCAGGTTTTGTTCATTGAGCTGCTGAAATTTTTGAGCCCCTAATTGCAATAAAACCATCTACTGCCATTGTTATGAACTGCTAGAAAGACGAGTTTCTCCATCTTTCAAATGCAATACAATATTAACTCTACTTTCTTTTTGCAGCTCTTTGGATTACAGTTCATAAAGCAGAGTAAAAACTACAAAAATCACACCATTAAGAAGTTACCTGTCTAAGTGAGCCAGGAGATCTTGGAGCTTGAGCAGCAGAGTGCGGTGCTCGTGAGGACTGCTCTCCAAGGCACTGCTCAAACGGCTCAGGTAAGTGTCTAGAGTTCCAAACGAGGGGGTCTCACCTGTGCCTGTAAACAAGAGATCTTTCCAAGGAATCAATAAAGAAATGTAAATTCACACCATTATAACCATACAATTAAATCTCATGAGATCTGCTTCCATCCTTCATCTAAAAGGATGAGTGCAAATAACATAACACAGTGTATGAATAATTTAGTTGTTTTGTGGTCTATCAAAACAATATGCACATATCATTTTGGTACTCTTAATATACCTTGGGATGCTTATTGTTTAAAATGCCAACACATTTTTAGTACTTTGTTGTTTTTGTTTTTTAACACCGATAGCGAAACCAGTAATCTACATAGCATTAGTAATATTTTATTTAACTCTGTTTATGTCGGTTGCTTTTGTCTGCTGTTGGCAATGAACTCCTCGTGCTGAGTTTTATGTTTAAGATGTCATGGCATCTAAACAACATGAGCGCAATGTGCTGTGAACTGCACCTTGACTTATGAGCAAAGAGTTAACTCTGGTGAGTGAGGGGAAGGAAGTGTACATGTCTCAGTTCTGGAAAACTGAAGTGCTGTCACAAGCAACAGTTTCTCTGCAAGCTCACTTCGCTGCTCCATACTCGCCTATAGCTTGGTGTGCGCAATTCATGGCACCTTGTACTTGTACTGTTAATAATGACCATGATCATTGATACTGCTCTGCACGCTCAGGTTGGCCACCCTCATACTCTCCACTAAAGAAATACCATGTCTAAATACCAGAAGACATTTTATCAGTTTACTTTTGAAGAGTACAGTCTGCAGTCTGTTTTGCATTCATTGCCATCATTAATGGTGAAATATGTCCAGAGCATTGCCATTTTTTGTCTCCTGTTCATTAACGTGGCAACATACATGAGGTTTAACTCAACTAGTATCTCATGGTAAGGGATGTTGGTATTGGAGCACTTTTTTACGAGTACAAGTGTATCGGCATAGTATCAGGACGTTACTCTATATCGGTAGTATACTGCTGAACGGTTTCAAAGCAAACACTATAGTGACTGACCTGGCAGGGGCACGGAAGCCAGACTGGTGACTAGCGTCTGTTTGATAGCTTGCAGGCGGCGGTGCAGAGCCTGTGTGCGAAGCTCATCCTGACCCAGCTCGGCCTCCAGACGCTCTTTGGCACTAAACATCTCAGCTATGTGCTTCTGCAGAATGCTGTTCTGCTCCTCAAACTCCACGTTGGCCTTACGCAGCCGCCGAAGCTCTGCCTCTCGTGCTGTTGGGGGGGGGATTTGTAAAAAGAACTAGTTTCTTCCATTTGCAAGTTGACAACCGTTCTATATGATGATGCTTGTACCTTTGTTTTGATCGAGGAACTCCTCTGTAAAAATGGGCACGTCGAATCTGTTGGAAAGATCTGAACTCTGAAGAACAGAATGCTTTAAATGGGTTAGAATGTAACAGTACAAATTGACATCATTTACGTACTGAAGAATAAAGAAAACGAAAAAAATGAAGATGGCTGTTATGCTTTTTCTTTTTTGCAATTCAGCCTTTAAAACATACCTTAATAGCTGCTGATCCTGAACTATTGGCGTTTATAATAACAGACGTTAACTCCTCTAGAAAAAAAAAGAAAAAGGGGAAAACATTTTCGCATTCAGTTTGAATACAGAAAGAGGATCTATGAGAATAAGGTTTCATAATCCATGATCACATGGTTTATAAAGTACAAGGGGAAAATATAAATCTTCATAAATGCAGACTGCACATGAATACAAACGGTGCATTAAGCTCTACTAAATTATTCTGACCTTTCTTAATTCTTTTGTCTTGGATCTTGGCACTGGTGATATGGTAGGCCTCACTCTTCTGGTACTCCCTCAGTTCCCGTGCATATTGCACTTTTTCTCGCTCTGCTTCATCCAGGTAACGCTGCAAGCAAAAAGGATTTGCTGCATACTCACAAGGTTATGCAAATACATAAATACCTAACTTGGTATAAGATTCACAAATATTTAAGATATGCCTACTCAGTGATCCGCGACTCAGAAAGTAAAGATACCTGTTTGTCATGGGGAGCTAAGCGGCTCCACTCGGCCCCGAGTCTCTTGGTAATTTCAGGGAAAGGGAGGTCAGGGTGCAACGCACGTATATGTTCCCGTCTTTCATTCAGGAAGCGCACGTACCCAGTCACTGGAGCCTTGGGACCATTGGGTAAGACCTTCTTTCTCTTTTTACCCTTGGGCCAGCCACGCTTCTTTACAGGTTGTGCGTTGAGTGAGTTATTGTTCTGGACAGGTTGCATTTGTGAAGCAGAAAATGAATAAAATCTAGTACCTCAAACACAATAGTTATGACTATGCATAATAGTTCAGGACCTGTTAAAATTCTTACGTCTTCCTGTGTTGAGTCTGAATGATGAAACCCTTTTGATCCAGGACCATCGCTCTGCTCTTGTTTTACTCCCCCCATTACAGATTAATCCGTTCCGTAGGAGCCTAGGATGAAATAAGCATGACTGTAGATCAGTACTCAGGGACAAACAACCAGGAAGTCGGCACTATTAATAGAGCAGTGGTCCGCACTTATATAGTGCTTTTTTTTTTTATCTTTAGCGGTTCCAAAGCGCTTTACACTGGTTCTCAGTCACCCATTCACACACCAATGGTAGCAGAGCTGCCATGCAAGACGCTAGCTTGCCACTGGGAGCAACTTTGGGTTCAGTGGGTAGTATTGCCACCTCCCAGCTCCAGGGCTCACGGTTCGATCATGTTCTCCCCATATCCATGCGCGCTACCTAACGGGATCTCTGGTTTCCTCCCACCTCCCTATAATATTCATGTAGGTGGCTTAGCTACTCTAAAGTGACCCTGGCCAGGATAAAGCAGTTACTGAATATGAATGAATGGATATGTTAGGCAAACCTCATGACATTGCCTTTCTAATCAGTTTTCTTCTATGCATCACTCATAGTTCACTTAAAAGCTGACTGAACTACATTACAATTCTTCCAGCTACAACTAGGTGATGTATCCTATAGCGAGCTGAGCAAAATATTTTGAAATCTAAGCCGAATCCCAAATGCATCCTTATTTCCTATGTAAGTGCACTACACAGGGAATGAACGAATGGCTTCCTCGCCTTATGTAGTGCACTACGTATCCACTAAAGAGCTATTTGGATGCAGCTCCGACATGACTGTTTTTATTTCAAATTATTTATTACAGTCTAAATCCTTGGTTATTTCTAACTGCTAGACAACAATATTTTTTGTCCTGTATTTCATGATAATTAAAATGGTTTGGGGTTAATAATCGCTCTCGCAGGCGCTCGGTAGCTGACGCTAGCGTTAGCTCAACCTACCGAGCAATTATGAACACTGGCAAAACAGCTAGCAAGCTAAACAGTTAGCACTGATGTGAACTCGTATCCGGATCAAATGCATATGGCGGTGCGGAAAAACAAACAAACAAAAAGAAATCACCAGGTTTTTATTTTTTAATATATATATTTATATAAAAACCACCCATTGATTGGATTCTAAATTTATATGCGTTATATAGTTTGCTAGAGGTACACCAATTTAGCTTACCTGAGTAGATGCGTCCCCCAAATCAACAAGCGCATAATACTGTGAGGTGTGTTCTCAATTGTGATTGGACGACAAGGTTTGCTTGGAATGGATTCACAATAGATGATTGGTCAGCCTGGGTCGATTTCTGAAAGATGATTGGCTTTCATCTGAGTAGGTGGAGCGGCGCACTTCTAACAGTCCCCTCCATTCTACATTGGGCATGTCTAAAACCAAGAGAAACCATTCTCAAGGCAGCAAGTCCTGTCCCAATCCAAAGTTTCCGCAAAATGGCGGCCGCTAAGGCGCCTTTATCGACTGTACTATTGAATGTAGCATATAGCAAAGGTATTACATATTTCTGTGCATGATCTCTGTTACAGTCATTTGAAAAATGTTGAGAGAAAGCAGTGGTGAACATAGGCTACATTTTATGTATGTAAGCTTTAAATATATATAAAGTTTTTTTCTTCACCACAAGGCCTACCATTATGTATCTCTGTGTGTATACACTGTATATATACAAAGTACTATTTCAGGGTTAGTCAGCTTTTTTTATTATTTAACTTAAGGTGCCCCCAAAATCAAAATAGGTGTTTCAGAACTTTTTTTTTTTTACCTGACGCCAATTAAATAGTATATTCTCATTAAAAAAAATGTATAGTTTGTTGCTTCCAGGAAAATTATTAATATTTTATTTGATGACTCATTCTGTACTAGTCTCTTGTTTTTCCAATTACATGCACTCTAGAACATTTATGGGGGTGGGTCTTACTCTACAGGTACGTCTAAAAAAAAAAAAAAAAAAAAAAATGAATATCCTGGAAAAGTTCATTTTTTCCCCTGTAATTTAATTCAAAAAGTGGAACTTTTATGTATTCTAGAATCATTGCACATAAAGTAAAATATTTCAAGCTTTTTTTGTTTTAATCTTGATGATTATGGCTTACAGCTTGTGGAAATAATAATAATAATAATAATAATAATAATAATAATAAAAACAGTATCTCAAAAATATTAGAATAAAGAATTTATAATACAGAAATGTCGACCTTCTGAAAAGTATGCTAATTTATGCACTCAGTACTTGGTCAGGGTCCTTTTGCACCAATTACTGCATCAATGCGGCGTGGCATGGAAGCAATCAGCCTGTGGCACTGCTGAGGTGTTATGGAAGCCCAGGTTGCTTTGATAGCAGCCTTCAGCTCGTCTGTATTGTTGGCTCTGGTGTCTCGCAGAGATTCTCTATGGGGTTCAGGTCAGGCAAGTTGGCTGGCCAATCAAGCACAGTAATACATGGTCAGAAAACCAGTTACTAGTAGTTTTGGCACTGTGGGCAGGTGCCAAGTCCTGCTGGAAAAGGAAAGCAGCATCTCCATAAAGCTCGTCAGCAGATGGAATCATGAAGCGATCTAAAATCTCCTGGTAGACGCTGCATTGACTCCCGACTTGAGAAAACACAGTGGACCAACACCTGCAGATGACATGGCACCCCAAATCATCACTGACTGTGGAAACTTCACAGTGGACTTCAAGCAACTTGGATTCTGTGTCTCTCCACTCTTTCTCCAGACTCTGGGACCTTGATTTCCAAATGAAATGCAACGTTTACTTTCAGCATCCCCATGATTGTGGTTTTGTGTACTGAACCAGACTGAGAGACTAAAGGCCCAGGAAATCTTTGCAGGTGTTTTGAGTTAATTATCTAATTAGATCTCTTCTCAGGTCCACATTTCTGTATTATAAATTCTTTATTCTAATATTTTGAGATACTGGATTTTTGATTTCCATGAGCCATAAACCGTAATCATCAAGATTAAAACAATAAAAGGCTTGAAATATTTAACTTTCTGTGGAACGAATCTAGAATATATGAAAGTTCCACTTTTTGAATTAAAATATGGGAAAGAATGAACTTTTCCACAATATTAATTTTTTTTTTAGATGCACCTGTACAGTAGCAGCTTATCAGCATGAAACATGGTTCGTTGGTGCTTTTGACTGTGCATCTTCCCGCACAACAATCCCTCCTTAAAGTATCTTTTGGTTGAGAAAAAAATGGTTGGAGTTTATTCATTTTACAGTTATGTGGCAGACACTTTTCAGAGGAGTGACATTAGAAAATACTAACAGTAATAGGAAAAGCTGACGTTAGTCCAAATGACCTCCAGGTGGCGGTGCTGACAATATCGTAATGTATCGCTACCTGAGAAGTCCGTCTCAATCCACCAGCCTTCATACAGAAACGCTGACTCATGAGGCAGCACTACACAGTCAGGCTACATGCTGCTGTTGTCACGCACGCGCGCACGCACGCACGCATGCGCAGTGTGCCAGTTCTCTAGGTGAGTAGATATCAGAACAGACATTCTAAAGAGTTTTTAAAGGAATGATTGCTTCCGTCTTTAGACTCACCGGTAAGCGTGTCATTATAGGCTATTAATAATATAATTGTGCTCTTTACGGGTACTCTTAGGTTTTATATGACTTTAACCCTATTTAAATAGCCCAACCTTTCCGGAAATGTCGACAGTAAATAATTTCGAACCCCTGTCAGATACAGGTTACGAATTTAATTAAACGGAAACAGTTTTATTTGAAAAGATCTCTAAATGATCGTTGTGATGTAAATGTAATGGTTGAAGGTGGTGTGCTGTTTGTGAATGCTATTTAAATTCATTTAGAAAGTTGATTACAAAATATTAACACTCTAACTCATAATTCCTGACTGGTTTGAACCTGGGCCAGCATAAACAATCATTTTATTATTATGGTCTGGAACCAGACTTTAATCCAGGCTAGTGATGAAGGCCTCTGATTGTGACGTCAGGCTAAATAGATCAGACTGGCAGTGCAAAAATGTCTAAAACATCAAATCAAGTATCTAAATCAATCAAGCGAAATTACTCATAGGGGAAATTTTCACAGGAATTGTATTTTTTGTTGCATGAGAGAATATTAGTCTTGTTTTTTTTTTTTAAATAAATAATGTTATGAATAATTAATGTGTGTGATAACTGATGTTTAGTTGTGTAATGTTGAGCTAAATAGACAACAAATAAGTTAAATAAAAATGAATACATTTAAGCTACATATCTTTGAGGTGACATTTGGTTTGTTGATAGAATGGGAAATTATTAGAAATTATATACACACTCTCTCTCTCTATAGCCTGTATGGTGCCTGACATAAACTGGGGACATTGGAGCTTAACCAAGGCCGGGAGACAAACGTGAGGCGACGTGTGTTTATGTAAAAACACTACATTTTATTTGTCATGGAAGACAGTGAAGTGACGGTTGGGCGAGCCATCTCTCTCCGCCCTCTCGGCTCATTTAGCCCGTATTTCTGGTTATGCGCTGTTGTGTGCGTATATTCCAGCCCAGCCTGCAGTGCTCGCCGTGCAAGATGGCCGCGGGTGAGAGCAACAGCCGCTCCGCTTGTTTAAACCCGCCCAATTCGGGCTCGCTGGGCAACGCTCGGCCGAGCAACGGCGCTCACTCGGTGCCCGTCAGCAACCTGGGCTCAGGGTCTGCAGGGTCTGCGGGGAACGCTGATCCCCAGGCGCCAGGCCTCGACCGCGACACCGCGCTGGTGTCCGCGAGCACAGGGAGCGCGCAGAATCCTCCGCGGCAGCCCGCGCCTCACAACACGGCGAGCAGGGACGCTCCGCGCGCCGCCTCCAACATGAACATGACGGCCACGTCGACGTCCGGCGCGGTGGCGGCATCATCTTCATCATCTTCATCGTCCTCGTCATCTTCCTCATCATCTTCATCTGCGGGCGCGTCCGCAGTCTCGGCCTCTGTCCCCGGCAGCCCAGCCTCAGTGCTCGTGTATCGTGAACCCGTTTACAACTGGCAGGCGACGAAAAGCACGGTGAAAGAAAGGTTCGCGTTTCTGTTCAACAACGAGGTGCTGAGCGACGTCCATTTTTTGGTGGGGAAGGGGATGGGAGTGCAGCGCATTCCTGCGCACAGGTAGGGCCGAAATGGGGCCAATGCAGTTCTATAAGTCATTTGTTTACCTTTTCTTGTTAGCTAATGAGTAAACATAGAGCCCCGAAACGCAGGCAGAAAGCTAGAAAGTGTTTACGGAAGGATTATTAGCCTGTAAATACCTTTTATCGCTTGAAGACGGAACGGTTTAACATGTTCAGTTTTGCATTTTGTAAACAGCTTGTGTTTGAAACCAAGCAGGAAACCCGCTGTTATGCGCTTTCGCGTCTTTCTTTGCGGCTGCTTCTCTTGTGGGTGTGATGTTTATAGGTAAACACGCAGCATCCGATCTCTGAGTCTGAAAGTTCACCAGGCTATTTCACCTTTAAATAACCCTTTACCCTACAGTCCTCATCATGAAGACTTCTTGTTATTCAGCACACAGTGATGCCTCTTTGCGTCTCGACAGATTTGCCCTCGCCGTTGGGAGTGCAGTGTTTGATGCCATGTTTAACGGCGGCATGGCCACCACATCCACCGAAATCGAGCTGCCCGACGTGGAACCTGCTGCTTTTTTGGCCCTCCTTAAGTAAGAACATCAGCATTATTGGGCGGTAATAATGATCTTTAGTAGCCCAGTGTTACATCTGATCGTGTGTTTTGCATGTCCTTGAGGTGCCCTTGACGTTAAAGCAGGGTCTCAGCGCGTACACTTGAGTGCAAAAGATTGCCAACCCCCCCGCCCCCCCCCCCCAAGGTTTCTGTATGAACGATTTATCTTCAAATTGCTGAAATTCCCAGAAGCAGTCCTACTGAACTGATTTTTTTCCTTCCATATCCTAACATGGACCATTTGAGTATTTTGTTACTTGAAGGAACACGTGAAACCTTTTAAAGTAAATGTGTAAATTTGACATCTTTGACCTCTTCATTTTGTCTGCATGGGACGTGTTACAAATTTGAATCGCAAAGCTGTTTAAAGGCCTTAAAGAAATGGTTAGGGGAAAATGAAAGTGCACACCGTTACAGTTACACAGTTCTCCATTTAGTCCACCTCAAATGTACCAAATCAACCAAGAAACGTTTCATTTGCCAAATTTTAGTTTTTTTTTTTTTTATGACCACCAACTAATTAGATTTTTCTGTCAAACTATTTGTTCAGTCTATAGCCATATAGCAGCCATGACTGATTTCCCACCCCCTGCAGGTTTCTGTACTCTGATGAAGTACAAATTGGGCCAGAGACAGTGATGACCACATTGTACACTGCAAAAAAATATGCAGTGCCTGCGCTCGAGGCACATTGTGTCGAGTTCCTGAAGAAGAACCTACGAGCTGACAATGCTTTTATGTTGCTTACCCAGGTAAGAGCTGTGGGATTTTCAGTAACCTTTGGTCCAGGTAAAAATGCAGCTCTGGTGTTTGTACAAGGGTGTGTGCATGACTCATAATTTACTATAAAGCTCACCAGATTATAACATACATTCCTCTAAGGAACTAAATACATGCCTTGAATTGATGTACAAATAGCAAAAATGCAAAAGTATGTTTTTAGTTATAGACTAGCTATAACATAGCATAGTGCCATTTCACCTACATTGGTACATTTGGTTACAGTTTGTTGATTTCTAATGTCTATCACAGTTGTTTTTATGTGCACGCACACTAAATTATTGATGTGTCATTTGGCTTCATGTATCGGCTGTTTTTAAGTCTTGTTATGAGTTATAAGCAGATTACATCATTATGATCATTCTAAAATAACATCATATACATTGCTTTGCTGTGTCAGAACCTCAAGGTAATACCTTGACTGCTAGAAACAGATTTAAAAGCACTGCTTTAACTCCCAGAGCTTGAAAACAGGTGTTCTGATGTAAAAATCTTTTAAATGTCTAATTTCATTTTCAGGCACGGCTCTTTGACGAGCCACAGCTTGCCAGCCTTTGCCTTGAGAACATAGACAAGAACACTGCAGATGCACTCGCTGCTGAGGGCTTCACTGACGTTGACCTTGGTATTTATAATTTCATTGTCTGATCCCACACATACAGAACTGAACGTGTGTACATGCAAACTAATCATTTGATTATGATCTGATTTAGGCAGCAGACAATTAAAGAATTAACATGAAGTGTTTTGTTCCCAGCAATTTGCTAATGATTACAATTTTGTATTTATTAATATATGAAATTTTTTTTTCATCCATCTATAGTTACATTTAAAGTTGTGGAAAGTCCACATGACAAGTTAGTTGCTGTGTTATAGCAGCTATAAGCTGACCACCAACCTCTCTTTTTTTTCTTCCTCTTGAAGCTAATAAGACAATAGACACAGCTTGTCATGTTACTGAGAAACCAGAAACTACAAAGTCCTCTTTCCTGAATACTTTCCCTTGGTGTAAAACATACTGACACAATAGACTTCTTACATAAATGTATAAATTCCAGAAATAAACATCTCAATAAAGAAATTTTAAGCATATTTACGATTGCACATTTAAAAAAAATCTATTTATCATTAGCCTTGTAGATGTAGATCTTCCACCATACAAGTCCCTGTGAAGTAGTTGTTATTATGTTAGAACATGTTAGAAAGAGCACATTAATATAAACGTATGATTTTAATTACAGCCAGTATTATTCTTATTGTTAGTTATAGGAAATTAATCAACATCTTCCAAACAATCAGATGTTTCTGTGTGTTTTGACTAAAAAATGGAGAAAAAATAAGTGCTATGAATATGCAAATGTTATGTAAATGCATGTAAATGTGATGGATGACTCACTGACAGAAACTCTCACTTTTTGCAGTTCATAATATATATATAACATATCGTCATATTATTTTGTACATTATTTTATAAATTTATTGGTGGTCTTTTAGACACGTTGGTGGCAGTATTGGAGAGGGACACACTCGGGGTGCGGGAGGTGTGTCTGTTTGGAGCAGCGGTGCGTTGGGCTGAGGCTGAGACTCAGAGGCAGCAGCTGCAGCCCACACCAGAGAACAAGAGACGAGTGCTGGGCAAAGCCCTCGGCCTCATCCGCTTCCCACTCATGACCATAGAAGAGTTTGCAGCAGGTAATAACATGCTCTCTGTTAGCCATAGTTAGCCAGTGTTATTTAATCTTTTTATATTTGTTCATTCTACATGAATGTCATTTTTAAAATTAAAAAGAGAGTGTAAAAGAACCTGAGCCATCTCTTTCACACACGAGACTAGGCACGGGTGCAGTTGAGTATTAGAGTCTGAAATTTGAAACTTGAAACCTTGTATAAAAAATCTCCCAAAAGGAAACAAAAAGATCAGATTCCCTAATTGTTCTTTTTCTTAAAGAGATATTTTTGAGAGCGGCTCTTGTATAAGAAGTCTTGCACTGTCAGTATTTAAAGCGTTGTTGTTATTGCTGAGAGAGCATGACTGCCAGGAAAGACAGCTCACTGATCCCCCCAAAAAAATCTAGTGCGGCAGTGTACAGTGCTGGTTAGTCAAAAACATATAGTTGCTAGGCTTAGTTTTGGTTTGTACACGTTCCTCTGTGAGTTTGATAGCCACCGTGCATAATACGAACGTGTATAATATGAAATTACAAACACACTATCAGTGGCAGCAAAGGGTAGAAACATATTGTGTTTACAACAGAAGTGGATTACACAGATAAAGGGTTTTCAGTGCAGTCCTCATCCCCTTACATGGAGAATCTGAGAGTACTGAATTATAATTAAATGGGGTGGGGGTTGGGGGTTTGGGATGGGGTGTCCAGAGGAACTGTTGTGACATTTTTGGGGAGTTGCAGCCAGACACAAAAGGGCTGAGAACTACAGGACAAAGGAACATAATCAGATAAGCAAAAATAGACAATAATAGACAGAAATGCATTTTAAACAGTACTTTGAAAATTGCACCCGCGAGGTAACCATTTGATTATACACCATGAATAACCATCAAACCGAAAGAATGAATTATTTGTACTGATTACTTGTTTCATTTGAATCCCAACAGACATTTAACTAGCTAGCTATATTTATTTACAAATATGTAACATAGACAAAAGCATCCAATATTCTTGGACTAGTGCAAATAAGCTATAAAAAGCTAGGGTTAGGGTTAGCTAATGTTAAGTATATATTTATTGTGGGTATTAAAATGTTAAATACTTCCGTCATTCATGTCCCAATGCATCTATGTGTCCTATATCACCTTGAGAGTCTAGATAAGAATTGCTTTAATAGTGTCAAGTCAGTCAGTGATACAAAAAGGCTCTTCCTGGCTGGCTCACTGTCCAGTTTGGCAAAAATTAACAAGAATTGTCAGTTTTGCTCCTTTAACAGCTACATACTAAGTTACAGTGGATAAAAGCGTCTGTACTGCATTTACATTTATTGATTTGGCCATCACTATAGTGAATTATTTAACAGTCTGTCTGAGCACTCCATAACAAATGTCTCCTTAGAATACACTCTTGCGCTTAACCTTTATTGGTTGTTTTTGTTTCAGGTCCAGCTCAGTCAGGCATACTAACAGACCGAGAGGTGGTCAGTCTGTTCCTGCACTTCACCGTTAACCCCAAACCTCATGTGGAGTTTATTGATCGGCCACGTTGTTGTCTGCGAGGGAAGGAGTGCAGCATCACACGCTTCGGCCAGGTGGAGAGCCGCTGGGGATACAGTGGGACCAGCGACCGCATCCGGTAATCCTAACAGCACAGGTGTAGGACAGTATATTGGGGCAGTATAGGTTGGGTGGAGCTTTTAAAGTATTACTGTGATGCACAGGCTAGATTATCAATTATCCATCATTCTCCTTAGGTTTTCTGTCAATCGCAGGATATTTGTGGTGGGATTTGGGCTTTACGGCTCCATACATGGTCCAACTGACTATCAAGTCAACATCCAGGTAGGGCCTGTGCATTCTACATAATGTTCTTACTTGGCTTTCACAAGGACATTTCAACATGTGTCAGAAAATATTCTGTGTTGTAGGTGTGTTCACATGGTTTTTCTGTATAGTCGTTGCTGCTTGCCAAATGGGCTGGTTTGCTGAGATTCATTATTGTTTAATTAGGGTAGTATTTCTTTTCAGGCAAACACAAACTCAGAGTCTAACGCAGTGTTTATTTCTTTATATTTGTAATTATAGCTGTAATTGTATTATATTCCTAGCTTTT
Organism: Ictalurus furcatus; assembly: GCF_023375685.1. Taxonomy (NCBI): domain Eukaryota; kingdom Metazoa; phylum Chordata; class Actinopteri; order Siluriformes; family Ictaluridae; genus Ictalurus; species Ictalurus furcatus. Next base: position 13,340,638 of record NC_071264.1, read on the forward strand.
CGTTATAGTTAGTGCTGTTAGCAAGCTAGGATTGTAATATCACTCCTTAAGGTATCCTAATGTGTCCTGTAGCCTACATAAAGTGTATGTGTAAGTTTCATTTTCATCTTCAGCATCCACATACAATGAGGGAAATAAGTATTGAATGTGTCAACATTTTTTTCAGCAAATATATTTCCAATGAGGTTATTCACATGAAATTTTCACCAGACATCAGTATTAACTCAAGAAATCCATAAATATAAAGAATTCACAACATTAATAAATAAAGTTATGTGTAATAAAATTGAATGACACAGGAAAAAATTATTGAACACACTAAGAAAAAGCAGTTCTCCAAGGCAAAGTAAGACAAGGAACCAGCTGAAATTCGTAAGTAATTATACGTCCTATCTGTGCAAATTAATGTCAGCTGGGTTAGTAAATTGATGGTCTATAAAAAGGCTTTTTGTTACCAAGGTGTCACACAAGAAACATCTCAAGATGCGTCACTCCATCATCAACCATACACGCACAGAATATTTCTGTCCAGGGAGTCAGAAGAATAGTCAGAAGTGTAGCCCAAGAACCAAGGACCACTCGGAAAGAGCTCCAGAAACACTTGGAGGCAGCAGGTACCATCGCCACAGAGAAAACAATAGGCAATGCACTCCTCACTGCTCACGCTCACCCCGCAAGACTCCATTACTAAAGAAGAGGCATGTTGAAGCTTGTTCAAAGTTTGCTACAACTCATTGGACAAGCCTATGAAATACTGGGAGAGTGTAGTCTGGTCAGACGAGAGCAAAATTGATCTTTTTGGCTGTCATACTCCACACCATGTTTGGAGAAGAAATGGCAGTGCACCCTAAAAACACTATACCAACAGTGAAGTTTGGAAGTGGAAGCATCATGGTGTGGGGCTGTTTTTCATCGCATGGTACTGGCAGACTTCATATTATTGAAGGAACGATGAATGGAGCCCTTTACCGGGAGATTCTTGAGAAGAATCTGCTGTCATCCACCAGGATGATGAAGACGAAACGTGGGTGGACTTCCAGCAGGACAACGATCCAAAGCATACAGCAAAGGAAACTCTCAACTGGTTTCAGAGAGAAAAAAATAAAGGCGTTAGAATGGCCCAGTCAGTCACCTGACTTGAATCCAATTGAACAAGATTTAAAGACAATATGTTTAGAAGAATGGGCCAAAGTCACACCTGAATACTGCGGCCCATTAATTTCTTCATACAGGAAGCGTCTTGAAGCTGTCATTACAAACAAAGGCTTCTCCACTAAGTATTAAATACATTTCAGTTAGTGTGTTCAATACTTTTTTCCTGTGTCATTCTGCTTTATTACACATAACTTTATTCATGGACATTAATGTTTGGATTTCTTTATATGTGTGGATTTCTTGAGTTAATACCAAAGTCTGGTGAAAATTTCATGTGAATAGCCTCATAGGAAATATATTTACTAAAAAAATTGTTGACGCATTCTATACTTATTTCCCCCACTATAAATGTCTAAGGTCTAGTACCAGGCCAGGCATATAGTTCTTGCATAGTTCTGGAAAATGTGGAAAATCAGAAAACATTTAAAAAGAAGATGATTATTCTGTTGTTAACATAATATAAACTCAATACACTGAGAACCTAAGGGCATTCTCATTCAGTGTGGCCTCAAAAATTCTCATCACATTTCCCATTTTATGGTCAGTTATTGACATTTAAAAATCAGCAAGAAGGCCAAAAACAAACTTTAGAGTTCTCTCTTACACTCTTGAAAATAGTGGAAATCGTGAGAGCGCTGAACTTGGCTGACGTAAAGAACTTTCCCAACCTTCTTTGGGATTTCTGAACAGCTGAGTCGTTGGCTGTCTTCAAACGAAGACTGAAGGCTTACCTGTTCACTAAACGCTTACATAAAGCACTAATGAAAAACAAAACAAACCCCAGCTGCTTATACTATTTCTGTTGGTACCAACTCTTTGCACTAAATCCTCTCTAACAGAGTTTTAGCTTGGTACAGTAATAGTATTCTTAGACCCTGACCTATTTGTACTAGCATGAAGATGAGTTTTATAAGAGTGCCAGTCAAATTCTGTAAATGTAAATATAGTTCATCAAAAACTTCAATCCTGGTAAATTTTAAAACGGGCAACAGTGTCTCATTTTAATTCATCTCCACATGTTTGTGCACATTTATCACATTGTAGTCATGGCATTTAAAGGAGACTTATTATGGCCCTTTTTACAAGATGAAGTCTCAGGTGTCCCCAGAATGTGGCTGTGAAGTTTCAGCTCAAAATACCCCACGAATCATTTATTATACCATGCTGTAAATGCCCCTTTTTGGGTGGAAGCAAAAACATGCTGTTTATGTGTGTGTCTCTTTAAATGCAAATGAGCTGCTGCTCCCTGCCCCCTTTCCAGAAGAGGGCTGTGCATTTACAGCTAGTGCTTCGGGTACTACCCCAACAAATCAGAAGAACTAGCGTGACTGACACTGTAAATACCGGTGTTCAGCCCTATATGTATGAACCAGACAATCACCTTACTGTATTGTGCATAATAAAGGTTTGGTTATGAATGATACAGACAGTAAGTATTTTCGGGTTAAAAATAAAAATAACAGCATGGCTCTGTGAATACAATCAGAGTCAATTGTAACTTTAGCCGCATTAGCTGTGGAATCTGCTAACAAGCTCATTCGAAAAGGCGATTCGCAAACATTCACAAAATATAAAGTGCGATACTTACGTCTTCTGGATATGAAGCTGGATCACGAACAGTTGGTACTGATCCATGCTTGAGAATAAACTTTTCAGCAAATCCTGCTTTGTATTGACCCTTGTTCACAAAGCAGTCTGGTATAAAATGATTCGCACAAACATACACGAATTTAGCTATTTTCTGGGGCACATTTCCTTCAAAAATAAAACCTTGCCACTGCGTCTTCAGTGGCTCTGATGCCGGGAGTACATGAAGACTCTTATGTTCATTCTTACAGCCAACAACAGAACACTTACAACACTTACGAAGCTGAGACATTCTTCTTCTGTAGCTTCTTTTGTAGCTTCTCCAGTGCGGAAAACATGGCGGGCTGTGTGCGGCTCACTCAGTGGAGGATCTATGCTTATAGGGCAGAGTCCATCACCAGTTGTGGGCCCGGGGCCTGTTCCAACGTGACATCACGTGGAGAGAAAATGAAAACGACTCATTTTGTGACACTGTTTATGATTTATGGGGAATATGAAAAAATGAGCAGGTGGATTTTTACCATTGTAGGGTGGTTGTGTACACATACTGCTGACACATTTATGTTCAAACACCATGTAAAAGTGAATTTTGCATAATAACTCCTTTAATGCCAAAAAAATGTCCTTGTGAAACCAGCTATACGAAATTGGTTTATACAAAACAAAAGTCTTTCTACATACTGTAGATCATTCACACGGACAGCAACACAGTCTTGGGGCAGAACGACACTGGCTTCAGCTGTGATGGCACAGCTAATACCTTCCGTGTGATGTTTAAAGAACCTGTGGAGATTCTCCCTAGTGTCAACTACATTGCCTGTGCAACACTTAAGGTAGTCTTCTGAGCCTAATGTTTATAACCATTCAAATAATTATAAATTAATAAAAAAAGATGTGTGTTTGGTTTTATGTAGGGACCAGACTCCCACTATGGGACAAAGGGTATGCGCAAAGTCACTCATGAAGCTCCGGCTACAGGTACTAAGACCTGCTTTACCTTCTGCTACGCTGCGGGTAACAACAACGGCACATCGGTAGAAGATGGACAAATTCCCGAGCTCATCTTCTACACATAATGATGGATGTGGATGTTTGATGTGTGTGGACTTCACTACTTGTTCCTTTTTCAGTGAACTGCTCTGGTGTACACATCAGCAACCAAATAATTTGTTTTCATTTTTTTTTGTCTGAGCATGAGAAATCTCGAACATACCCGGTTGTGCATTGGGTATGGATGTTTCTTTTTTTTTTGTTTTTACCTGTGTAGCACCTCATTGTATAAAGCTGAACCTATGACCAAATTGTGACATTTGATTGGTCAGATTCTGTCAATAGAGCTTCAATGCTCAATAACAGAGTCATGTCAGTTTAGTTTAGTGTTAAACGGGTCTGAACTGGGTCCATATTTTGGCTCTAGTAAATGTTTAGAGGTTCTGAGTTGCACTGACGCACTTTTGACCCAGACGCATCTGCAAAACGTGTTTGGACAAAATACACTACCATTTGTTTAAAACAGACTGTTATGTTTTCTGAGGCATAAAAATGTTGAAAATAGTGGAAAAGTATGTTTACAAGGAATGCTGTTGAACTGTAAATGCCCTTGATAATATCCAGTACAAATTCCAATGGAGCACATGCATTCAAAATGCCATTCTACTATTTTGAACTGAATAATGAGGATAACCTAAATGAATGTATATCCACTTCCCAATCTGTGTATTGCTTATGTGCTTTGTTATTGTAAAAGTGCTGTAAATACATCATGTATGTTCAATTAAAGTCTGTACACTTAGTGTGCTTCGGTTAAGAAATGAAACAATGCTTGCTCACTTGATTTATACCTGATCCCTTCACAGGTCATAAGAGTTTCAGAAGTGGTTCAATCAATCATGCCAAATCAAATTGAAATATATCTTTGGGTTCATTCACACAAATGATGTTGACATGGTTTCTATTGGAATATAGTTGATATCTATAAAGTAGACAAGATCTTGAACAGAAGCAAATGCTTTTCTACTCAACCATGCCCCACAAATAAAATGCTGTTAAACCATCTTAAAATAATTCAACTACAACTAGAAAACAAGTCAAAAGCTGGTACAACTTCTACTGTTGCCTGATTATAGGTTTATTATACCAGGTACTTGACTATTTCCTACCTACTGTACACAATAAGCCAGAGAGAGGAAAAAAAAGGCACATTGCTGTTTAGCCATGCGACGCAAGAAAACAAAATGTTTGAATTGAAAATAAAACACAGGAGGCAAGATACAGGAGTTGATGTTCGTATTTAATACCATTTTTAGCCACATGTGTAAGCCATGGCATAAATATCGAATAGCCATGAATTGACAAAGAACATAGCAATGTCCAGACAACACAATTTCTCTTTATTAATATGTTTAAGTTTATCGATCGCATATTTTTGGCAAGCAATAGTGCTCATGATGTTCTGTACAGTCCAGTCCCTCTGTGGGAAGGTGAGGGGAGGCAGGGAGAGATGAATGCTCCTGTCCCATCACAATTTGTCCAAGTAGTTATCCAGAGCTGGAATTCCTTCTTTGAGACCCTTGCGCTTGCGTGTATCAGCCACAACCTGAGCAGGCTTGGTGCTGGGTTCCATGGGATCTCCAGGAAGGATCTGCCAGTGATCAAACACACACTGTGGGAAGGCCTGACCAGATGTGTTGGAACGAAGGTCAGCAGTGAAGCCTTTGGGGAAAAGAACAAGGAATTATGCCCAACATTCAATAAATCTAAAAGGGAAAGCTAAAACCTGCTAGGACTTCACTTACCGAAAGATTCATTGACAGGCAGGTAAGCCTTGACCACAAACATAGGTGTTCCCATGACCTGGGACTCCTCAAACACCAGGCCTCTCTTCCTGTTCAAGACACCATAGATGCCACCAACAACAGCCTCAGGGCACTGTGGGCAGAACAAAGTATCAGGACACCAATCTACATGAACACAAGTAGGAATTTAACACAACTTGCTAGCTCTCTCACCTGGATCTCCACCAGGTAGACAGGCTCGAGGATCCTGGGCTCAGCCGTAAGCTGGCAGGCGTAAAGCACTCTGCGGGCTGTCGGAATGATCTGGCCACCACCACGGTGAATGGCATCTGTGTGAAGTGTAACATCATGGATATCGAAGCGAACACCACGCATGTTCTCCTCACAAAGCACACCCTAGGAATTGAGAAGGCAATATAAATAAATAAATGAATAAATGCATAAATGCTTTGGATAAACATGTTTAAGAAAACTTGGAAAAACGCACCTCCTTGGTGGCCCACTGGAAGCCAGCCACCACGCTGTCCTTGATCTCATTAAGGTACTGCACTCCCTTGGTAACATCCACAAGCAAGTTGGGGCCAGTTCCATCAGGCCCGAAGCACCAGATCTTACGCGCCTCAGTCACCTCCCACTCGTACTTCTCAGCCAGGTAACGGGCACGTGCCTTCATCTCCTGCCTAGATGCAACCTCACCCTTATCAATATCCTCAGGCAGACCTTCAGCCAGGGGACGGGCCTTCATGAACAGACGGTTGTGCTTGTTTGGGGACTTGGACAGGCACATTTGTTTGGACTCATCAGACACAGTCTCTCTGTAGGATACAACTGGGTCGGATTTCTGTTGGACACAGGTCGGACATTATTTAGAACTCAAGGTGCACATTCATACTATTGAAAAATACAGCCAAGGACATGGCAGTACCTTCAATGGAATGCAGGCATGGTCCTCTTCAAGATCCTTTAGACAGATCTCAAGATGCAGCTCACCAGCTCCAGCAATGATGTGCTCGCCAGACTCCTCAATGATACACTGTACCATAGGGTCAGACTTGGCCAGACGTTTCAGACCCTCCACCAGCTTGGGCAGGTCAGCAGGGTTCTTGGCCTCCACAGCTACTCTCACCACAGGGCTGACACTGAACTTCATCACACGCAAGTTATGGGCTTGCTCAAAGGTGGAAATGGTCCCAGTCTTCACCAAAAACTGGTCCACACCAACCAGACCCACGATGTTACCGCAGGGCACATCCTCAATGGGCTCAACATAACGGCCCATCATCAAAATGGTCCTAATTGAAAAGTCATATTTACAATTACAGAAAAGAAAGCACTATATTTTCATAGAAATTAGTCACTTTTCAAGTCCCACAAGCAAAGCACCCAGCATATACACTGCCCTTCAAAGAACAATCATGTATATACCACAAAGCATAACAATCAACCAACCTCTGAATGGGTTTGATGTAAAGGTCCTCCTTCTTTCCAGGGGTGTAATTTGGTCCCATAATGCGCACCTTCAGGCCAGTGGACACACAGCCAGAGAAGACACGGCCAAAGGCATAGAAACGACCCTTATCAGTAGTGGGCACCATCTTGGAGATGTACATCATAAGGGGAGCTTTGGGGTCACAGTTCTTAATACCTTTATAAAAATGAATAAAAAAGTAAGTACCAGTACTAACCATAGAGACAAAATTAGATACTTGTACATTTGCTACTTGGTCATGTCAGATAGTGTTCCAGGCCAAAACAAGCTTAACCTACCCATAGCAGCCTCATCATCACCAGGTCCTTCATACAGCAGCTCACAACGGTATTTCTGAGCAGTGACAGGGGAAGGCAGGTGGATGGTAATCATCTGAAGCAGGGCCTCTCCAGCAGGCAGCCAGCGACGCATTACAGCCTTCAGCAGGGGCTTGCCTTCCTTCTCCTTATCCTCACTGTCCAGCTTGATGTCCAACTTCTCAACCAGCTTAGCAGTCTCCTCCTTCTTGAAGTTCATGATGGCATCGAAAACCTGTGAAGAAAGAAAGCTGCACTGAAGGACTGAAGATTTAAAATAGTCAAACCTGGAAGTAGCTACTTTTTATGCTTCCACTGCCATTATAAACATCAGACTGAAGTCTTTCATCACTAGACAGTCAGGTCAAAGTGAAGAATATGCAAGTCATCACTCATTGGCACAAAAACAAACCTACTGAACTAACTTTAAATGCAAAGTTATTTCTGCTTACTTTGAAGATGGGGTCCAAGATGAGCTGAGCAAAGGTCCTGGGGAGCTTCTTGCCATCAGGACCATTAGCGGTCTTGCTGAATTTTCCAGTTGCAGGGTCAAAATATCTAGACAAAAGGCAAAAAGTTGTTACAGTGCACTATGCATTACCTGCAAATTGCATAAGCTTCCTCGCTAATCTTGAGCCATCCCAAGCTGGAGGCCTTACCTGTCACCCCACAGTTTCTTCATCATATCCTCCACCTTCTTGCAGCGCTCCGCTGGTCCAAGTTGGGAATCACCCTTAGCAGCAAACTTCATCACGTACATCTCAGCAAACTGCTTAAGGGTGAAGGCCCAACCATGCAGTCCAGACCCAAATCCAACAGTACCAACAACTGGATCAATCTAAAGAAAAAAGATTTAGGATCAGTCACATTGTTAAAGCACTACAAGCATGAGAAATAACCAATTCAGTATTATAAACATACAAGGCACGTCAAAAGTTAACCAACCATTATAGATAGATCAACATCAAAATGTGACCTACGCAGATATTGATGCTACCTAAAATTAATCAGAGGCACAGAGTAGCACTCAAACTCTTTAATATAGTTACACACACCAAAAAAAAAAGCCAAAAAAAGGGGGGGGTTGTTCAGAAAACCAAAGTGTGTGATTCTCACCATGATGTTTCCCATAGGTCCGTTCTCATCCTCTCCATAGGTGGAAATTATTACGTTGACATTCTCCACAATACGCTGGAAGGTCTGATACAGTTCCTCTGGTTCTAGCTGCAGCTCCAGCAAGGCACGGTCCATCTTGTTCATCATCAGAACAGGCTTAATCCTCTCACCAATAGCCTGTCTCAGCACAGTTTCTGTCTGCACACACACGCCTGGGAGAGAAGCAAACAAATCAGGTTTGGAATTCATGCCGTATTTAATAAAACTGGCACATTCTGCTCCATAAATGTCTTTACCCAAATGATCATAGTATTTTACACTCACCAGACACACAGTCAACCACCACCAGGGCTCCATCAGTGACACGCAAGGCAGCGGTCACCTCTGAAGAGAAGTCAACGTGCCCAGGGGAGTCGATCAGGTTGATCAGAAAGCCAGAGCCGTCCTTGCACTGCTTGATAAAGGCCAGGTCGTTTTCAGCAAGCTCATAGAACAAGGAGATGGCACTGCAGAAATAAAGATGCAAAACATCATCGACATGAAGCAAAGCTAGCTTTAATCTGAAACACTTTAGCAAAAAGGTCATGCTCTGTGTGAAGCTAAAAACACTCACGTGGATTTGATGGTGATGCAACGCTCCTGTTCGTCCTTTCTTGTGTCAGTAAAGCGGGTTTCTCCTGCACGCGCTGAAGCGATGATGCCAGCCTTGGACACCAGCGAGTCAGTCAAAGTGGATTTGCCATGGTCCACATGTGCAATCACAGACATATTACGGATATTGGACTTTTTGTCCATGATGGCACGGATCTGGTCTACGGTGAAGTTCACCTAAGAGAGGACAAAAGCAAAACTCATGATTTGAGCAAATACAAGGCTTATAAGTTTCAAAATCTCAAAATAAAGTCATGGAATTAAAAAAAAAGAAAAGAAAGAAGGTGCACCACACTGTCACACAGATACAAAGCAAATATTACAGAAGGGCAGAGAAACCTGTTTTCAGTGACACGATTAAAAATGCATCAACCCAGAAGGCAAGAGTCCATTCCAATTCGCGTACTTGTGCACTATTCTATGCCATTTTGTAGTATAATAATGCGAGTAGTGAAAATTCCAAATAGAAAAAAAAGTACACTTTAAATACCTGGATGATGCACTTAATAAACCGAAAAAAAATAAATTGTGGAATATCGGACACTTCACTGTCAGCAGGTTTAATTACATAGCGGAAAGGGAGGGGCTATCAGACTCCAATATTAAATGAAAAATAATCTTATAGCGTTCATACATTACATGGCTGAGTACATAGTGTACAAGTGCGTCATTTGGGACACGGCGGAAGTGTCCATGCGGAGCAGAAGGGCAAATCCCGGAAACATGGAGATTAGTCATAACCGGCAAACGCCAAGCACGCAGCTCAGAACCAAACCAAAAGCTACACTGAACGGATAACTTGTCAAAACTTAGAAGTTGAGATGAGGAGAGCTTGATCCGAGCAGAAATCCTGCTTCCCATGAAGATCCGTTACATCTGGTAAAGCCGGGATTCTCTGCGGTTTAACGTCGGGCGCCACATCAGCCGCTAACAGGCCACGTGTAACTACAGCGCACCAGACGAAAGAAACGGGCCGGCAAACGGCTTTAAAAACATTACCACATACATTTTCACCACACAGCTCCAACTGGCTGTGATGCAACCCTAAAACACAGCGATACAAGTCAGATTCAGAAATAACGCTCAATATGAACCTTTTCCCCCTTTAATGAAAACAAGCTTAGCTACAAAACTAGCAGGCTAACTAACCATTTAACCAGCGGCCAACGCCTGGAAATATCACGACTGCTGTCTAGAAAACCGGCGTCGTGTAGACATATTTGATGCCGAATAAAACGTTTCAAAGACACGCTATTTCTTAAAACCGCTAACAAACATTAAACAGACATTATCCCGCTACATATGGACTCCACTCCGGCACGGTAAGGCCCAACACGAAACACAATAGGGCTGCCATTTTGCTTTGCTAGGACACTAAATGATAGCTCCAAAATATATATTTATAACACTTTTGAGCGCTCAAATGGTCACGCGAGTATGCGATGTAATGTATATGCCAGTGTATATGAGTGATGCAGTAACAAATAGACTCACCATTTTGACGGATGTTGTTGGATTCGCTGAGTGGAGAAGCAGACAATTTTTTACACTGCCTACCTCACAAAGGCATAGGCAGGGAAGAGGCCGTTGACGTCAACACGTAGGACTATATAGCAAGTGTGCGTCACGCGTAATGTTGCGTGGCGACGTCAGGAAACGGTCGCTTTTCAAACCGATGCTATTTTGAACATCTAGTCTACTATATCTAGTCTACTACATAGCCCATTCCTTAATAACCTACAAAGTGCACATATATAGGAATAAGGTTACCGTTTGCTATTTGGGCCCCAAACTCTAAAACTACAAGTTCTGAATAGAAAAAAATGGCCAAGAATATTTTAATAGAAATGTCAACACAGTAAAAGAATAGTAGAAAGAGTATAGATATTCCATTAAATTCTATTCATACTGACATCAAATGTCCATGTGAAGAGTGCATTTATCAGAATTATATAAATAATATAAAAGATTAAACAATAAAACAATCGTACATTAAAATAAATAAATACATAGATAGATAGATACCGGTAGATAGATAGATAATTTCAAACAATATTCAAACTAAAATTGTCATTAGTAGACACTATCAACAGGTGGCACTACTGCTCCTGTAGCAACACTGTGCCAGAAAGTCTTTGTAAACCCCGATGATTGACTTTTCATTTACTGTAGCCATAATCGTAAGTAAGTAAGTAAGTAAGTAAGTAAGTAGTAGTAGTAGTAGTAGTAGTAATAATAATAATAATAATAATAATAATAATAATACATTACATTACATTAGATTTATTTTTCAGCAGACTCTTTTATGCAAAGTGACTTAGACAAAGTGGTTTCCTCCCCCAGTCGAAAGACATGCATGGTAGGCTGATTGGCATGTCTAAAGTGTCTGTAGTGTATGAATGGGTGTGTGAGTGTGTATGTGATTGAGCCCTGAGATGGATTGGCACCCTGTCCAGGGTGTACCCCGCCTTGTGCCCTGAGTTCCCTGGGATAGGCTCCAGGTTCCCTGTGACCCTGAAAAGGATAAGTGGTATAGAAGATGGATGGATGGATGGATGGATGGATGGATAATGTAGGGTTGGCATTTTAGGGGTTAGTTACGGAAGAGGTGGGTCTTTAGCTGCTCACAGAAGAGGAGGGTCTTTAGCTGTTTTTTGAAGATAGTGACAGATTCTGCGGTCCGGACTGAGGTTGGAAGTCCATTCCACCACTGAGGGACAGTTAGTGTGAAGGTTCTGGAAAGGGACCTTGAGCCACGCTGAGTAGGCACTACTAAGTGTCGGTCGCTAATCGATCGCAGATTGCGTGAGGAAACTTAAGTCTTCCGGAGAGTGTTGAGGTAGGGGCGTGCTTATCCAGACAAAGTCTTTTACGTGAGCATCAAGGCCTTGAATTTGATACGGGTAGCTACAGGAAACCAGTGGAGGGAGATGAAGAGGGGTGTGACATGGGTCCTTTTGGGCTGGCATGCTGCTGCATTCTGAATCATCTGAAGGGGTTTGATGGAGCTGGCTGAGAGGCCTGAGAGTAGTGCATTGCAATAGTCCAGTTTTGATATGACAAGAGCCTGTTTGGCTGATATGACAAGAGCTATGTAGCCTGTTCGGTGAGGTAGGGTCTGATTCTCTTGATGTTTTACAAAATTAACCTACAGGACCGTGCAGTTGTTGAAATGTGGTCCGTAAAGGTCAAGCTGTCATCAAAAGTCACCCCAAGGTTCCTGGCTGTCCTGGTTGGCTTGAGTGTGGTTGAGCTGGGCTGTACAGTGAGGTTGTGGTTGATTGAGGGGCAGACTGGGATGACGAGAAGCTCAGATTTTGCCAGGTTGAGCTTAAGGCGGTGTTCCCTCATCCAGTTCAAGATGTCAGACAGGCAAGCAGAGATTCATGCAGAGACAGATGGATCATCAGGCTGGAAGGACAAATACAGCTGGGTGTCATCAGCATAGCAATGATAAGAGAAGCTATGAGACTTAATCACCTGCCCCAGAAATATAGTATAAATAGAATAGAGCAGTGGACCCAGAACTGACCCCTGAGGAACCCCAGTTGTGAATTGCTGAGTTTCAGAAATACCTCCGCTCCACAATACCTTGAAGGATCTGTCTGAGAGATAGGATTCCACCCAGCGCAGAGCTGTTCCGGTGATGCCTAGGCTGGAGAGAGTTGACAGGAGGATCTGATGATTCACAGTGTTGAAAGCAGCAGAGAGGTCGAGTAGGATGAGGATAGAGGTTGCTCTTGCTAGTTGTAAGGCTTCAGTGACAGAAAGCCGAGCAATTTCCATGGAGTGACTGCTTTTGAAGCCAGACTGCTTGGTGTCCAGGAGGTGGTTCTGTGTGAGAAAAATGGAGAGTTGTTTGAAAACAGCTCTTTCAAGGATTTTGGAAAGAAAAGGGAGGAGGGAAACAGGTCTGTAGTTGTCAACTGCAGCAGGGTTAAATGACGGTTTTTAAGCAGTGGGGTACCTGGGCCTGCTTAAATGAAGTAGGGTATGTGCCAGTAGAGAGATTTGTTCAAGATGTGATAATAATAATTCCATTTTTATTTGTATAGCACTTTTAACAGTGGACATTGTCACAAAGTATCTTTGCAGAAATATATCAATTCCAAATATATATATTTTTAATTCATAAATGTATCTCTAATGAGCAAGCCAGAGGTGATGGTGGCAAGGAAAAACTCCCTGAGGAAGAAACCTTGAGGGGAACCAGACTCAAAGGGAACCCGTCCTCATCTGGTTGACACTGGATAGTGGGATTATAAATAATTCCCTTCTATAACCGTGTGCTATATAGTCAAATAGTGCAATTGTGGGGGGTGACAGCATCCAAACATCCCAGTTCACCACAACACTCTATGCCCATAAACCCTACAGATCTGCCCCTTTCCCTAAGAAAAAAAAACTATTAACAAAAGGATTAACTAAACAAATATGATTTCAGCCTAGACTTAAACACTGAGGCTGTATCTGAGTCCTGAACACTAATTGGAAAGCTGTTCCATAACTGTTGGGTTTTGTAAGAGAAAATTCTGCCCCTTGCTGCAGACATCATTATTCGAGGTACCAACAAATTTCCTGCACCTTTTGATTGAAGTAGGTGTGGCAAAAGACCAGAAGTTTGCTCAGCTTGTTTATGGAGATTGTTTATGCACCTACTGAAATATCCAGATAGTAAGGTATTACAATAATCCAACCTAGAGGTAACAAAAGCATGAACTAGTTTTTCTGCATTGTGTAGAGAAATTATATTTACAAATACTTCTGTCTTGTCAAAATTAAGTAGAAGGAAGTTAATAAGCATCCAGTGTCCAATGTCCTTTACACATTCCTCAATTTTATTAAGCTGGTGTCTCTCATCTGGCGTTTACAAACAATTTACGAATAATTTTACCCACGGGTAGCATATATAAGGAAAAAAAACCAATAATAACAACAATAACAATACCGCTATTACTACTACTACTAATGTCTATATATAACACCAATTTCTGAGTACAGTGTCTACCTATGTACCTATAAAATATTAATGGTGCTAGAAATATTTTATTATATTCAATCTTTCTCTCTTATTACAAATCTTGTAAAGTATTTTCAGCAAGAAAAAGCTCCAAAACGCTACAACCTGATTAAGCCAGGTTAAACAGTTACATTGCTAATCTGATTTGAAAACACGTTCAAACTTGCACTCATGCAAGAATTTTCTGAGTGGGGGGGGGGGCGTTAATGACACAATGGCATATCTCATAATGATCAACAACAACAGTAAACTAAATGTACTAGGTATATGACCATTTTCTACATTTTGTACAGTTTACAGTTTAATTTCATCTTTGCATTTTGGAGTCGCTGTGACGACTATGTTAAACTACATGTAGTAGTTTAACATGTAGTCATATAATCAGTGCCATAGCGTTTTCCATTTAATCACTATTTTTTTTGCAAACAGAACTGCATGCACTTTGACACTTTGTGCTTAGTGCTTAGACATCTATGCACTTAGTACTTCTCTTCAGTTCAGGGCCACGAAAGCTACTGCTCATTGTGTTGAAAAGCTCCATAAGAAAGTTTGATCAAAGCTTAGTATTTTGTTCTTCTTCTATTCTTGATACTACTAAATAATGTTGAGTTCCTATCCAGCTATAACTCTGCCATCTTTAAAGCTTATAGGCATGTGGTCAATAAAACCAAGATGGGTTCACTCACTCTTCTCTTTTCCTCTCTGAAAGATTTGCAGTCCGATCAAATTGACTACATAAGAAAACTCACAACCCTCACAGTAGCTAATATATATTGATTTATTGAAGTATCAGGCTGTAGTTGATGTTGAAATCTGTGCTTATTTTTCCTTTCTTTTGTAGGCTAAAAAGCCTCCTCTCCAATATTAACAAACAAACCCACATGTCTGGAACTGCTGTCACAGACTCTGTCAAACTGTGTGACTCATTTCTGCACTTAAAAAAAACTACAGAATTATATTTCCCCCTCATGCTCCTTCCCTTCTCTAGTCAAAGTTTTATATAAAATATATTGTTCTTGCTTTGCTTGTTACCCTATAAGTTACACGTTTTTTTTTTTTTTACCATATCATGCTGGTCTGGCACTGTTCAGACAGCAGCTCTTAAAAACACTATCAAATATTGCCCTATAGTAGTAAACCATCTCCATTCTAAAAACTTGGGCTTGGATCCAAGTGAGCTAATTAACTATAGGAAAAGAAAATCCCATTTGTAGTAAAGTGGTCATCATACAGATCCAAGTACATAATACCTCATGCAACTTGTATAAGCTTGACCATTATGCATTCTGGTCTGTCTGTAGCACCAAGGCTGACCTTGTGGCAGTTGTAGATAACGTTTTCCTGTTTGCAGATGCAAGGAATCTTAGTATTCTACTGCTTATTGATTTGAGCTTTGCATTTGATACTGTCTCACATTCTTGCTACATGCCTTGCAGTAGTTGGCATCACTGGGATTTGAACTCCTTGTTCACATCTTATCTCAGATTTTTTCAAGTTTCAGGAAACATTTCATTATATTTGACGAACACAAATCCTCCTCTGTTCCATTTACTCAAGATGTTCCTCAGGGCATTGATATTAGTACATTAAAGCCTACATGATTCCTCTTGCCATTATTATTCTCCATTGCTGCATGCTTTCACTGTTATGATAATGACATGCAGATCTACATCTTTATTAACTTGAACTTTTTTTTCTTTACATTTATGGGTTTGCTTTTAATACATGCATAACTATTTGCAAACTTTTCAATTCATCCCTCACTGTATACAATTTTTAATTTTCTCACCAAGAGTATTTTACCTTTGCAACAGTTGCATGGATTGTGGTTTAAACAAATGTCTAAGCTATGTGCCTTCATAGCTTTCTGCCTTGAGTCTTTTAGTTCTCTTTTTACTCACCTTCCATCCAAAACACTGCATCTTCCATTTAAAGTGGAGTTCTTACACACATTAAATGTTCTGCCCACATCTAACACTGTCCTTAATACAAAAATTTTACTCCACACACACACAAAGCCCTGCATTTCCTAAGTAACTGCTACATCTTTAAACAACTGGTTATCCTTATAGCTCAAAGTCAACTGGGTCCTATTTTATTTCTGGTCCCTGTTTTTAGGCAGCTGTTTCAGTGTTCATTTTAAACTGTCAAAATCACTTCCAAATAAACTCATATAATCTCCTCTGTCTAATCTCCTCCTCCACAGATAATAAAAAGCCATCTTCTTAAAACCTCAGTGTTATCACTCCCCCTTCTGTAACTAAGCAGTTGCGCTCAACTAAGGGTGCTGTCTTGGTAGGCATATGTGTGTGTGTGTGTGTGTGTGTGTGGGTGTGTATATATATATATATATGGGCAGAGATGTCTGTAAATGCTCTGATGTTAACCTGGATTTTTGTGGGCACACCTTTTAAGCATTTCTCAGTCAATACATGGGTTGAATTGGGTGTGACGGCCTGCTTTTTGTAAGGTGCCAAAGAACAGGAATTTTCTATTGTAGTTAAAATGCTCTCGTAGTACTGTCTTGAAAAAACTTGAATTCACCTAAAAGTTAAAAAAGTCGTACTTTATCTTTCTCTCTCAGGCTCTGTTGATCTTGGTAATGAAGCATTATCATTGAGTGGTTTATAAAGTCAGGTACAAACATGCATTCCAAATTTTTAAAAATATTTTTGTAAATTGTTTTACAACAGTCTAAACCGTTTTCTTAGACTTTGCTATTGATTAACTCTTTGCTACTGATTTATTTTGCTATTGATTTGTTCATCATTCAGCACCCAAAGCACACATAACACTATACATAAACAAAAAGAGAAATTTTCCTCAGGTCACTGTTCCAGGAAGCTTGCAGTATAGTAGCATTTGAAAGGACGCTTGAGAGGACAAATGGATTTGACAAAGTAGCAGCATGTCTTGTATGGCCTAGATTTTTCACGCACTTAAAAGCTCATAGTTTTAATCTTTAATGCCCCTTCTTCATAAAGTAATAAAGGCGGTTGTTATATATTAATCACACAACCAGGTATTCAGCATTCTTGGTTTAAGTGTGTTTGGAGCTGGGAAAGAGAAAGATTGTGGAACATTATTGTGGAGTCTTGAATGAAATAATGTTGTTTTGTTGCTCCATAAATACTGTATGAATTTCAATTATTGAGGTATATTGTGTGGAAAAGTGTTCAATACATATGGGCATGAAAATACAGGACTGAAACTTTATTTTTTAACATGAATCCACATCTGAATGGCACACTATCATCATGTGACATTAAACTAACCTATGATCATGTCTGCATAGTTCAGGGTTTCTCTTGGGAGCAGGTCAGCAGAGCTTTAGGAGAGAATGAGGAGGAGGAGAAGAGGAGTGTATACATATTGTACGAGTGTGTGCGCGTGTGTGTTGATGAGAAAGTGTATATTTGAGCATGTCTATGTGCATGAGAAAGAGAGTTTGAGTGTATGAGAGGTGAGAGAGAAAGAGAGAAAGAGAGAGAGAGTGAACTGTAATGCTAGAATAATCTGTAATGCTAGAGCTGTCAACGCCTGCAGAACTGCAACTTGTGTTCACGCCAAAGGCAAAATCTGTTAATTTAAAACACTTCACAGCATCTGCCTCTAACGCCTTAAATTTTTTTGCAGAGCTTTTCAGCTCAACCTTATCTTTTCTTCCCTTCCCTTTTTCATCCATGGAAATCAGTCTCACTGTCTGCGTGAATTAGACGTGAAAGGGAGCGTGTTTCAAGATACGCAATGGAGCAGACCAAACAAATTTTTGAGAGGGGGAGGCGGCAGTAGATTAGAAGTGTTTTGAGGGAGAGAAACAACAAAACCCACCCCCTTAATATTATTGG
This sequence comes from Ictalurus furcatus, assembly GCF_023375685.1. Classification (NCBI taxonomy): domain Eukaryota; kingdom Metazoa; phylum Chordata; class Actinopteri; order Siluriformes; family Ictaluridae; genus Ictalurus; species Ictalurus furcatus. The sequence continues at coordinate 13,358,595 of NC_071264.1, forward strand.
AACACAATATTATCGTTACTGTCGTTATATATATATATATATAACCTGGATGAACTTTTGAGGGGAGTCAGTGTGACGTGCGAGCCTGTCCTGCCGACCTCGGCCCCAGAGCTCCAGCCTGAGACCCACGAGGTGGTCTTATCTGCAGCGCTCCAGCCGGAGGTCAACATAGTGACCTCATCTCCAGAGCTCCAGCCAGAGACCTACGAGGAGGTCTCTCCTGCAGAGCTTCAGCCAGAGGTCAATGTAGTGACGTCATCTTCAGAGCTCCAGCCTGAGACCCACGAGGTGGTCTCATCTGCTGAGCTCCAGCCAGAGGTCAATGAGGAGACCTCCCACACCATGTTCCTGTCTGAGGGTGATGAGTTGACCTCCCAAGCCATGCATAAGACCTTTCCCCACCCTCCCTCCCCTACTGTGGTTCTTTTTTAGCCTGCTGAGTCAACAGAGAATGTCTGCTCAGTCTCTCTGCTCACCTGAGGATGTCGCTCAGCATCCCTGTTTAGCTGAGGATGCTGCTCAGTCTCCCTGTTCAGCTGAGGACATTGCTACACCTCCCGTTGCGGCCAAGAGCTCTGCTTTGCTTCCCTGCTCCACCAGGCTTCTCTATGGACGTCGCTCCGCTTTCTTACTCCGCTGAGGACATCGTTCTACCTCCATGTTCCACTGAAGACGTCACTCCATTTCTCTGCATGCTGCTCCCCCTTCCTTCTCCATGGAGGACATCGCTCCCACCACTGGCCTCATGTTGAACTTCGCTGCCCCCTCTGGCCTTGCAGAGAGCATTGCCATTACTCCATGTCAACGAGACTTGGTGTGCAACGAGACGGCACACCAAGTCAAGCTCCTGTCTAAAGCTGACGACACAGCTGTCCAAGCCTGGTTTCTGCCTAACGACTGAAACGAGTCTGCTTCAGCCTCATGTCTGCTCCTCGGCTCCTCAAGGAACCAACGATTTGTTTTTCCACTTCCGGGTTCTTTGTTTATTTGACTTTGTTTATTTTTGGCACATATGTTCTGTTATGGTTTATGTCCTGTCTCCACTCCTGTCATTGGTTGTCTCCCTTACGTGTCATCATTGTAATCAGCTTTTGTGTATTATCACCTTGATTATGTTTGGTATTTAAACCCCTTGTGTGTCTATGTTCAGTGCAAAGTATTACGTGTGTCTACACAGTACCAAGACTTTGTTCCTCGTTTTTGTTTCATGGTTTTGATCCTGTTCTCGTCCTCGTTTATCGATTCCTGTCCTAGCCTTGTTTCTCCTGTTTGCGGTTCACCTGACCATTTGCCTGTTTTTGACGACGCTATTGATTCACAATTTGGATTTGTCTGTCCTTCTTTTAGCTAAAAGCTTTATCTGCATTTGCATCCGTCTCCGTCTCTTCGTTGTGACAGAATGTGACCGTGATAGGTTGCATAGGAACTGTATTGTGAAGTGTTACCATAATATCATTGCATCAATGGTAGTGTTTTTAAGATACATCAAAATTAAAAATAATGCAATCATTGCTACAGCTACACTTTGGCACAAATGGGCCAAGGTTCTTTTTGTCACAGAAGTGTTGCAGATCATTCAAAATTAGGACCTACTTCATGTTAAAACACGCAACACAGCATCTTGACAGCCTGTATATCATCAGTGTGAGGTCATTAACAATGAACAGAACATTGCTCTGTGTGTAAAAGACTGCAGGTTTTCCCCAAAGACATCATTATTTGAAAAACATCTAAAGAAAAATGTATTTTGTATGAACTTATGTTCCTTCCGTCTTTACTCAGTTAATTTTTTTATTCTTTGCTAAATATATATATTTTTTCTGGTTTGAATACTGGAGAAAACTGCTCTGGATGAGGAAGCTTGGCTGTGGAAGCAAATATGACAAGATTACAAATACTTTGCTTATTTCTATCGTTAGTTGAGGCAGAAGAATGAGCAAAAAAATTGTAAAAGGCATCTGCCAGGAAGCTATTAACGCCCTGATAATTCCCCGATACACTCTTCAAAAACCCTTGTACTTCAAGTGATTTTGGATAGTTAAATATTGCTATAGCTTTCTAAAAGAGTTGCAGTTGGAACAGTGTTGAAAAATAACTTATTACAAACTAATTTAACATGGGAATGCTCCTTTAATAAACTGTATGAACGCTAATAGCTGAATATGCATGTTCAGGGTCACATGAATTTTTCATGAAGGTTATAATGAAACCTGACTTGATAACCACGGGTCCTTATAGAAGAATGCTTTTAAAATTTACTCAAAGAGCTTTGCTGAGGACTGATTGAAGCAGAAGAAATTGTATTTCATGTCCGATGTGCTTGAACATAAAAAAAAAGTAGCAGCCTATAATCAGTGCCAAATTCTTTATGTGGTTCTCAAAGTAGTGTCTAAGAAGCACAGCCCGGAGGTCCATGATTTTTTACATTTTGGTGGAAATCAACCCATCATTTTATAATTTTAATTGTGTTGTTATATTTATTAGCTTATTCAGCTGGTCACTTGAATTTAATAACTGAAAAACAAATAGAGCTGTAAATAATGTCAACTTGGACCAGTTTGGAAATACAGAAATAAAAACTCATAAAAATGAGAAAAAAAAGTTTAATAAAAATGTAATATTATTGAACACAAATGAATAATGCACCGATTTAGTTAATAAAAAACGTGGCAGAGGGGGTCTGTGGATTATTATTATTTATTTATTTTTACAGTGGCTGCAAATGTTTGAGAAACCAAGTTTTGGAACAGCTAGACAGGCTGAAACTTAACCTAGAGGAAATTTTCTTTACTTAAAGTTTTCTCTTTGATATTTCAGGCAATTTAATGTGGATTTTCGCTTGTATATCATTTATATATCATCTTTGTCACAAATGTTTGTTGCTTAGAAGAAACATTAAAGGACATTAAAGGAATCAAAACAGAGAGCTACAATAAACATAGTTACCATAAAACACCAAGGTAGTGTAAGATACGCTTATCATAGTCACCATAGAGTACTTCAATATGTTTGATGACCTAAGTTTCTACAAAGTTCAATAAAATTGTAGTGTATCATAATGAAACCTTAGTAAACTACAACAAGATTTCCTAACTAATGTAATAATGTTAGGAAATAGCTGAATATATAACAGGTGATCTAAACTATGTTAAAGGTCATGTTATCAGACCTAATTTAAACAGAAAAGGAATATATGACCCTTGAGCTGAGCAAGTCAGAACAGGGGTGTGATCAACCAGTTAAAAACCAAACCAAAGATCTGAATCAGAGATATGCAACCTGCTATTTCAATACTAAAACCAAAATCTAGCATTTTGCTCTTTTCACGTATTTAGTAGTACTATTATGTAATCAGGCAATAAATAAACTAATGAATATAATTTGCTGTAATAATCAATTATCAATTATCAATTAAATAAACTAATGAATATAATTTGCTAAGTTTAATTGTTTTTGTAATTTCGATTTTTGGCAATATTAGTTGCCATTTCATCATACTGTCTCCAAGACATACGACACCTAACAGCAGCCAATGGGACGCCAGAGGTTTTCCTGATGATCAAATGTAGTGTTGGAGTTTAAACTTTGTCCCCACAGTGAGATCAGACAGAGTGAAAGGCAGGACAAAAACACAGTGGAGTACCTTACAAATCTCTGTTTGTTTATTATTATTATTTTTAAGTCCTACAGTTGTAATTAGATTGCTGGCAGTATCCTTGTCAGGCCACGGTGATGGAATTCTACTCAGAACAGGTAGGTAGCTTTTATTTAGAATTCAGTGACATATTTTCAGCAGAAACACTGTGTTGCCTTTGTTATCTAGATAGCTCAGATGTGTCACGCACACTAAAGACCAAAGTTGAGAAATTACACAAGTTAACCTTACAACAAAGCTAAAATACAGTGTGTTATGTGTCAGACAGAATGATGGAGGTCTTTTCTTAGTTATTTGCTTGCATCAATCTTGCAACAAAGTTTTTTACCCACTAAATCAAATTGACAGGAAATGGCATTCAATTACATAAACATTCATGTTTCACAATACAGGCCTGTGAAGGGATAGAACTGCTGGATCTGCTTTTCGATAAGAACGATGGCATCTTGTGCCATGAGAACATGACACATCTTAATGGCCAGCCTTGGCCGATGCAAGACCCTAATGTGAGTGATGCATCTAACAGACTTTGAGACCTTCAGCACATCTCCCTGGACTTTACTGCATCCAGTAATGTGTTTTGTCTTTGTTTGGTAGATGATGATGCCAGCTCAGGGTACTAAAGACTTCCTCAACGCCCTGCTGAGTGGGACCCACTCTGCGTCTGCCTCTCCGTTATGGCCGCCCTCTCCAAGTGACAGCGGAATAAGTGAGGACCCGCACTCTGACCAGAATGACAGCCCTCCACCGCCTGGGAGTCCCCCTCTGGATCCCTGCTGTGTGCCTCCACACACACATTACGCTCCTGCTCCAAACACAGCTGTGGCCATCAATCCCGGTGAGATGACTATATACTGTATGTGTAAAAATAGCTTCACAGATCAATAACCATTTCCTTTAGTAACAATCCTCTCAAAAACATCCAGTTATGGTGTACTGTTGCATTCTAGAGAAATTTAAACATCAGTATTATAGTCCTTTGACAAAACTAATGTGATGTCAAATATAAATGTTTGTTTTACACCTTGAAGACAAGCAGTTATCCTTATAATAACCTGCATGCACAGACACACTAACAAGAAATCAAACAAACACTATGATCTGTTTCCTCAGATGGCTGGGGGTCTGTTAGTTTACTGGAAAAGGGTGCAGGGATTCACCATGCGTGTAAAGTGACCCCAGCTCAACTGGACACCTTCCCTCTAACCATCAAGGATCTGCTGCTCTCTGGCACTCCAGAGCCTGTAAGTCCCCATAGTGTCAAGCTACATAAAGCACCAAAGGATAAATAGAGCGGGGAAAAAAAGAGGTATTTAGCATAAGGACTTAGCTGGTAGGTGATAGACCCAATTGATGGACTCATGAAATAAGAAACAGTTTGGATGAAAATGCCTACAATCCAACCAATTTTACCCACAAGTATTTTTCCATGGGATGATGGATAACATGTACATTTGTGCCTTCTCTTCAGCTTCCACCAGCTTCACAGCAATCTTGCCAGGAGCTGCTTCTCAATGAGGAGGAGAAGAAGCTTCTCGTCAAGGAGGGAGTGACTTTGCCAAGTCAACTTCCTCTTACAAAGGTATAAAGTTCATATTCACTACCACAATGTGCAGCCAATGGATTTCATGTATATGTTCTAATGCCTGTAACACAGTGCCTGTTTTTTTTTCTTTTCATGATCAGTTTGAGGAGAGAATTCTGAAGAAAATCCGCAGGAAGATCCGCAACAAGCAGTCTGCCCAGGAGAGCAGGAAGAAGAAGAAAGAATACGTAGATGGATTGGAAAGCAGGTATTGACAGGGCCATGAAACTAGTTCACATTATTCCACTTAATACCAAATTCTACACAATACACTCATATGGATGATAGTGAGCAAATTACTCCAAGTCAAAGTATCTTATGTATTTAATATATACTCAGCAAAAAAAGAAACATCCCCTTTTCAGGAGACTGTATTTTAAAGATAATTTTGTAAAATCCAATAAGCTTTATTGGAAAGGGTTTAAACAATGTTTTTCATGATTGTTCAATGAACCATAAAAAATTATTGCACATGCAACTGTGGAACAGTCCTTAAGATAATAAGAGTTTACAGTTATTAACCCCCCCCCGATATCGATCCCCCCTTTTCAGGGACTCATTATTCCATTTCTGTTCCTCAAATGTCTGTGAAACTTGCCATTTGGGATTTTTTGACATCATTATATGTGGGCCAGATTAAAGTGATAACTGTGGGCTGGCACTGCACTCTCATTTATTTTCTATTCACATGCCACAGTGTCAGGTTTAGCAACAAGGTACTCATTTTCATCATCATCCATTGTGTTCGGATAATGCACAGCATGGTTACTTTAACACAATAAAAGTCAGGATCTACCCCATGTATCCTGGGACGCACCAAAGTAATACGCACATTGCTGTGTTTAACCCTGTGTTTGTGATTTGGAATGGATCATATCTGGGTTTAAGAGCCTGCCTGTATTCTATAATCTGAGCTCATTTGGGAAATCTGCTTTGGTAGGATGGTAGCTTGCAATGTGGAGAACCAGGAGCTGCAGAGGAAAGTCTTCCAGCTGGAGAAATGTAACATGTGAGAGAACACATTTCCAGTTCCAGTTCCGGTTCACTGTTCTTTTATGCCAAACATGATAACTGAACCACCATTTTCACTATTTCTACTTTCCACAGATCTCTGATGGAGCAGCTGCGTCGGCTGCAGGCTATGGTCATGAATGGATCTAACAAACTGGCTCAGACCGGGACCTGTGTGCTGGTGAGGAGCATAACACCCACTCTTAAATATATCTGTACATATATACATACAAAAATGTTTCTAACACCATAAATAGATCTTTGATTTTTTTTTTTTCCCTTTTGGAAGACAGCTACGATCTCAGTAATACAGGTACCAAATTGTACTTGTCTTTGTCAATATAGTGGGAATAGTACATCCTTTGTATCTTTATAGCTTAAAAAGCTTTATTCTAAAAGCTATATAAAGGTCCACCACATGCACCTTCCTGGGTAAAAGAGACATACTAAAACCTCGTTGGTACCACTCAAGTGACAAGGAAAACTATTTCTGAGAGTGTAAATGGTTCTTTAGAACACTACAATGGACTGTACCTTTCAGAAAAGGTTCTAAGTAGAACCCCTACAGAAAGATAGAACTGCTTGTTGACCAAGAAACCACAGAATGTCACAGAATGACCCCTTGAAACTGTATATATACTTAATATTTTAAAGTATTTGATACAAGATTTCATCTATATACATTAAATACAAAATATTTCAAAAATAAAAGTTTATTTGCAAAGTAAATATTTTGCCTGTTGGCTCAGTTTCTATACATTTGGATATGCTATACATTTATATTAAACTTCAAATCCAGGGAGAGAACAAAGGAAAGAAAGAAAAGCAGACTTACCGGAGTAATCAATGAGGTGCCACACTGTCAGTGGTAATTTAACATCTTACACAAGTTGCCCATCTGTTGGTGTCCCACAGGTGCTACTGCTGTCATTCACTTTGATTCTGCTGCCCAGCCTGAAGCCCTTCACTGAGACCAAGGTCAACCAGCCTGGAGACTTCAGTCCACTTAGAGGTGAGTACACCAATCACTTCACCCCCTGGGCTCAAAGCTCTAGGGAAAGTTGATTGTGGCCTACATATGTACATGTCTGTAGTGCAAACTGCATTTAAAGCAAATACCGCAATATACTTTTGAAATCAACCAGCCATTCAATTCAATCTGGATGGCTACTGAAAGGCGTCAAAGAGATGACGGTGGCTATTGTACAGTACAAAATGGCTCCATAATTTTTGCCACATGTGGAATCAATGGTGTGAATGTAAACTGTAATTTCTCCTCATCAGGCAGCTGTCTCAGGCATTGCACAGGATAAATTTTTGTTGCCTCTGTGGCAGGATAATAGGCAGTCATGGCAAAATACTATAGACTAAAGCTGTTGTGGTGGGATCTCAAATGATAGGCTGAGTACATTTTGCTCACATAACATTTAATAGTCTGTTGTCCATAATCTTAACAAATGCATGAATTAGGTTGATATTGGGTAATTTACCTCACCTTTGAGCATCTTGATATGTTTAGACACAAGCTAAACAAGGCTTTTCCATATTAGTTCCAAGCAGATAGTTCCAAGCGGAACTATCAACTATGCTCGGAAAGGAAAACTCATATGTTCAATTAATAATAACGTTTTATAAATTTAATATTTAATCAAACTGAGGTCACACATCCTAAACATTAATGATATTGATGGATCCAACATTTCATCTCTGATTTTGGGATTTTAAGCATACTGGCAATCCCAAGACATGTTTTTGCATTGTAGTAACCGACATTGGTCCTCTAAAGTGGACAAGCTGAACAATCATAACCATCCAAAGGCTCAGATCTCTTCAGACATGCTAGAGAATACAGGACATGTTTGCAACATCTTCTGTGATGTGAGATCACAGCTCATTGTAGCAAAGTTGAACAGTCATTTTGATTTTTTGCAAACAAGTCCAAAACAGGGAAGGAACATAAATGTGTGTGCATAAGGGTATCCTGGTGAAGTTATTGAAAATGTAGGAAACCCTCACAGAAGAAGAAAGAAGAACTGTTTGCTTGATTTCATTCAGTAGCTCAGTGGTCAAGATGTCAGACTACTGATCAGAAGGTTGTGACCTCAAATGCCAGTCCTGTCAAGCTACCACCACTGGGCCCTTGAGCATGCCCCCAACCCATAACTGCTCACTTGTATAAATGAGATAAATATAAGTCACTCTGGATAAGGGCATCTGCCCAATGCTATAAATGTAAGTACCAAGTATCAACTCAATGTAATTGTATTTATTATTTTTGACAGTAGCCAATTTTGCTGAAGATAAAAATACAATATGCAATCCCAGAGCGTCACCTTTTATACCTGGGTATTTGTGGGAATCTAACAGTTCTTCTTAGCTATGAGGGATATCTGACTTCACCACATGAAGTGCATGCTTGGATGAATAGAAATTGACTGATATGAACAACTTGGACAGATTTCACAATGCTGAATGTGTTTGGATTTCAGAGCTACTTTCAGTTCAATGGTTTGCTGATTAATAAGCCACTGACCAACATTAAGAAACCAAGATTTTTTTTTGCAAACTTCTGAGGTCACGGAATGTATGGCTCTCACCATCACCATCACGTATGGCTAGTCACGACACAATTATAGACTAATTTGAACCAAACAAAAAAATCCTACCACATTTACAAAGGTTTAATTAAGGCTAAATTTCTTTGCACTCACTTGAGTATGTTGATAAATACCAATTAGGTGTAAATTACAAAGACAGCTGATTTACATTTAGTGACTCCATGAAAGGCAAAGCTGACAGAGCTGAAATGACAAAATGTTGACTAAATGGCAGAAGAGTGCCTCCTAAGCATGTTGTGTGAAAAATCTTCCAGTAATTTAGCTTAGCCCTTGCAGCCTGTCAATTACCATAGACTCTCACTAACTCTTCCATCCTTTATAGGCCACTATTTCTTTTGTCCTAACTGAATTTCATTTATGGATTGCTTTATTTCCAATCATTAATTTGAAATGTCTGATTTTCACATTGTCATTAAATTCATGCAAGTGAAAAATTTCCAGGCATGGTTGTTTAAAATGTATACAAATAAGTAAGATATTTCCCGATAGATGTGAGTGGAAATCAAACAGTTTGTAAAAGTGGTTTTATTAGAAAAAAAAACAATAAAAGCACGAAAGCAGTTGTTCATTTAAAGCAGATCATTCAGTAACTACTATGAATGATTCATTAACTGCAACAAAACTAATAGCAAAAGGTATGTTGGTACAACTGCGATGGATTGGCACCCTATCCAGGGTGTACCCCGCCTTGTGCCCGATGCTCCCTGGGATAGGCTCCAGGTTCCCCGTGACCCTGAAGGAAGGATAAGCAGTATAGAAGATGGATGGATGGATGTTGGTACAAGAGTGAGGAATGTAACTCTACACTCTAAAAAACACTGGGTTAAAAACAACCCAAATTGGGTTATTTTATTTGGTTATTTCATATTTTATTTGGTTATTTCATATTTTATTGGGTTATTTCATAATTGTCAATGTAGGCAACATTTGGGGAAACAGCTGTTGAATGATTATACCACAGCAGTACCCATAGTATCCATTCCAGTATCCATTCCACAGCAGTACCCATAATTATGTATCAGTCTCTCTTGTCCTGTGGTGAGTTCTAAATTGTGTGTTTCTGATTGCAAGCAACAGACAATCTATGTATTTTTTTCTGGACTTTCAAGATTTGACAAAATTGCCAAGACAAACAACAGCATGCTCTGAAAGTCAGTAAAGGATGTCACATGATCAAACTTCTCCTCTAATCCTCTCTAGTTCAGTCACGGTCATTGCACAGTCTGCAGTCCTCTCGGGTGATGCATGCTCTCGAGCGCCCTTACTCAGTGGCAGAGGACTCCAAGCCTGTTCCTGGTTTTCCTGACAATGAAGGCATGGATGAGATAACATCTCTAATGGAGAAACTTGGTCGTGGGCCAGGATTGGCTGATTACAACCTAGGATCTCACAACACTAGCCTAGACCAGCATGATGATCATTACCATGGTGACCCCATTACTGGGCATATAGCAACAGTGACTTTGAGCTCACAGCGTGGCGCAAGGCTCCAGCCACACGCAGATGACATGTAAAGGGTAGGGAGGGATTTGTGTCAGGATTTGTCTAACCTCCTTCTACAGAGTAAGTCTGCTGCCAGCAAAGCAATGTAGCCTTTTGTCCTTTACCTCCAAAACTAATAAGTGGCAGATAAAATGTTATAACACTAAGATTTAGCATGTTGTGTAAGCTTGCTGAAACCTTAGATCAACTTATATGCTGGACTATACCTGCACAGGGATAAGACATAAAGGGCAGAGATAGATCCGCAGCAGGATTTCCCAGAACTCCTGCATACAGCAAAACCAAGTTTGCCCTTTACTTTTAATAACACTACGATTTTGTATGTTGAAAATCATTGGTGAAACTAAAACTCAACTTATACATGGGTATAGAGGTTGTTGATGCTTAAAAGAAAGGATTATGCACCGAAAATAATTCATTCCCAATGATTAGTGGGATCCTTTCTATTCTGCATGTTAGTTTTGTTAACGAATGATTTGTGAAAAAAAGCAACATTTTGCTTCTACATGTAACAGAAGCTATGATAAGTATCTGTGATGAACAAATAACTCCATGTCATAGTGTAGACATTTGTTTTTGTATATATATATATATATATATATATATATATATATATATATATATATATAGAGAGAGAGAGAGAGAGAGAGCAAAGCTTCTATTGATCTTAATGCACTGTAAAAGCTACAATCATACCTGTATTTCAAGCACTTTATGCAGCTCATTTTATGATATGTTCAATAAACTCTTTTAAACTTGTTATATGGGCTACTGATAATTTCTTAATCAACAGTTCTGGAGTTAACATTTTTGACTGAAATGCACTGTATTATATCAGCAGGATTAATCAGTTACTAAATTCAATATATCTGGAACTTGCCCTAGTTGTGATCATAAAGTTGCACAAGGTTATTTGTTTCATTTTGAAAGAGAATGAGATGGGATTGCAGATATGAAGGGGTTGTAAAAATCGCCATAGATAGTTATTACCGATCCTCAGTGATTATCTAAGGTAGGGAATTCAAATTTTTTTGGACAAAACCCCAAATAGACGTTATGAATTTTCTGTGACCCCAAGCCTTGATCACCCTACATTTTTCATTCTTTATTTTTATGGCTAAACTCTACACTAGTGTAGCACATCAGTATAGCAACAAGAACCAAACAGCATATACACTGTTAAATAAAATGTGGTGTGTTTGAATGTGGCTTCACAATAAAGCACACAAAATCTGTTTGCATAGTTAGTGCAATATTATGAGCAATGTTCTTTTGTCAGATAAATGAATTAAACAAAAGAGGAGACTGTGAGCTTCTCTCATGACCCCATTTAGGAACCCCTGACCTACATCATGGGATGGCCAAACATATTTCACTGGAGAGTAGTAGTAGTAGTAGTAGTAGTAGTAATAATAATAATAATAATAATAATAATAATAATAAACATATTTTCCCAATATATGCACACCCTACCCATTATCAGTACTCAGTAAATAAATAAGTGTTAATGTAGCTTAGCTCTATGTGTGGAGTGAATTTCTTTTCACTTCGGAAAAAAAAGTGTCCTGTAATGAAAAAATGTAAACTGAATTTTTCTTGCATTGCACAAATATAACTTCTGTTGATGAAATTGAGGATTGATGAGATAAGGTATTGATTAGTACGTTTTTGTGCATTTTTGTGTAGCTCCAATTACAAAAGTAAACTTTGGACTCCAGACATGTTTGGCCAATAAAGTACATTTGAGATAATAGAAAACTGGGCAAGTTTCTTTCTTTCTTTTTTTTTTTTTACTGAATGATTGCTTTAAAACATGGTTAAAATGTTCAGAAAACAAAAAAAGGTGAACCAAATTTCATCATATTCCTAAAACAGATCAGATCATACTTTAGACTCGCCTGACCAAACTGATCATTTTGTGTGATAGTGATGCTGCAAGGTCAGCTAGTCAATAACAACAGTTTTTGTCCTCACTATTATTACTTGTTGACTTCTATTTCACTCTGGGCTTCTTTAATCATGAAGAAAGAATAAGGGCATCTTTCATCTGTATGACTGCTACTTGCTTCTTCGATCGACTGTTTTCCTCAGGGACGTAGTCTTCATCCTCAGCTCACATTAGGACAGGACAGGACAGGGGAGTAATAAAGAAGCATTTTCACTCTATTAATCTGCAAATGGATGGACTTTTGATGTACTAAGATAACTCAATAAGGTACAGGTCCTGAAAACTTTCTAAAAGAACTTAAAGTCTAAAATAAATGGGATTAGATCGCCTTTATGGGTGTCTTATTTTTCCATGCCATATATGGTCACACAAACACACACACACACACACACACACACTCATAAGTAGTATACAGTGTAAATTAACTATAATAATACTGATTTACATTTACAGTATTTACATTAAGATGGTATGGGATAATAATGACAACAAACCAGCATGATTCTGATTCATGTTCATTCATCATTGGTTCAAGAGTACTCATTCATATAAGTTTACACATTTAGGTGTAGCTCATAGGTGTAAATTTACTAACTAGTAGTGGTAGTAGACCCACAAATTGGATTATTAACACAGCGTGCAGAGAAAAAGATTAACTATAGTTTGTTGTAACTAATAAAATAACAAATAAGTGTACAATAACTGAGCTCTGGGTTACTGTGTGGCGTTACTGTGCATGCTCTGCCTGTGAGTTTCCTCCCTAAGAATTCTCCGGATTCCACCCACCTCCCAAATTCATGACAATAGATGGACTGGCTATGTTTAAATGAGTGTGTGAATGTGTGTGGGTGCATGGTGCACAACTGGAGGGACTGGTGTCCCCAAGGGCCGTTTCTGGCCGTTTTGGCACCCTAGGCGAGATTCCTATTTGTGCTCCCCCAATCAATGACAATCTGTCATGATTGATCGTATAATAAATATAAAACTCTACAGCATACATGAATAGATTCTCATCCACACGACACACCCATATCACTGTAACTGCAATTAATTAAACATTTACAAAGTAAGAAAATTATTGAAATTATTCATGTATAATAACATTTATACGTTTTTTCTGCTCAGACTGCAGTTATTTGGCAGGTCTACACTGGTTGTAGTAACAACACTATCTTCAATATACACTAAACGTTCATTTCTGTTCACCATCTTTCTGCTAGCATTTAAAAAAAAAAATTAGACTCGACACCGCTTCACTGCTGCAGCGCAGAGATTAGAGAGATTACAAACTGCAGTTTTGTCATCATTCCACACAAGAGACATCTTCTTTACACACAGCACCAAATCAATGTGTTTTCCCGCCCCCTTTTGATTGACAGCATACAATTGGCCCTGATCATCGGACGTTTTTAAACTATCGGCTGATAGCCGTTAGCCGGAAAAACAGCCTTTATCGGCCGATACATCGGTGAATCTCTAGTTTTAACACAAGGGGAATTCTTGCTAGGACATCGTGTCATTTGTGAACGTGTTGTGCTCGTCATGATGGAGCGCTAATAGGAGCTAATAGATGGCAAAACAGGTCCTTACCGTCCATAGACTAGTAGTCGCATACCTTTATATTTCTCTTTCTTTTTCTCATCCTCTTTTTTTCTTTTAGCAATACTGAGCCCCTGATGGCTTTGACCTTTTCATGATGAAAGACCAGTCAAGCACAGACGCTCACTGCCCTGTACATCTCTATCTCTCTTCCTAACAGCGTGCCCACTATCACCAGGGATACCAGATAAATAATCGCATGCAATCATAAAGTGTTACCTGAATAAAATAATGAATAAAATTAATAACTTACTAATTAATAATAATAATAATAATAATAAAAAAAAAACTATTTTTCTTGTGGATGCTCACTAGGTGACTGCCTAGTTCACCTATGCCTAGAAATGGCCCGGAGTGTCCCATTCAGGGAGTGTTCTCACACTCAGCGTTCCTGTGATAGGCTCCAGGACCACCACAACCCTGACAAAGCAGTTATTGAAGATGAATAAATGAATGAAATTGTTCAGTGTTTACCAAATGCTGACACACTACTTTGTTTGATACACTTATTCCAGCACTACACACCATGTATGTGCCACTTTTGTGCTGAGAATAGTCATCTGGTCAGTGAAGGTCATGTAGTGTCTCTATCCATTAGGACAGTGGTGGGATGTCAAATTGTAAACAGTGACAGATGGGCTGCAGTCACTAACTGTCTACTTTCAATAAGTATGCCTATAGAGTAGGATAAACTGATTAAATATGGCCATGATTGTAGATACAAGGTAGGCGTACCTAATAAAACCCAATATTAAGCTTATAGGGTTTAATAAACAACTACAGTGATGAATTTATGCCTACATTTAATAAATTGCACTAAAATCCACTTGTATTTGTAACTATTCGTGATTCACTCCATCTACAAAAATCAAAATCAAATCAAGTTTATTTGTCACATACATAACCATATATAATATGACACGCAGTGAAATGCTTTTTACGATCAGTCCGATATATGAAGAGAATTTATAAAATAATATATAAATGATAAAAATGTATTAAACAAATGAAAAAAAAGAAAAAAATAGAATATAGTAACAGAGAATACAACTAGAATAATGAATCGAAAAAAATGACAGTTTAGAAAGTAATACAATTTTTTTTTATTATAATATAGTAAAATTAAAATGAGAAAACTGAAAAGAAAACATTTACAATTATAATATACTAAATGGAATATAAAGCAGAATAATATAAATGTATAAATAATAGACAAAACTATAGTTGTGCAAATTGTAAAGAGTGCAAAAAAATGAGTGAATGTAAGATGTAAAAATGTAATACAGGCAGGATAAGGTAGTGAATGTTGTATGTGTGAGTTCTAGTCCTTGGTGTTCCCCTGGTTGAGAGCCCAAATCGCCTGCGGGGAAAAGCTCCTCCTCATTCTCCCTGTGTTGGCCTTCAGGGAACGGAAACGCTACTTTGACCGTAACAGAGAGGTTAGTCCATTGTTGGGGTGGCTGAGGTCCTTCATTATCTTCCTGGCCTTGGTCCATGGCCGCTTGTTATAGATGGACTGCAGGTCAGGGAGCTCAGTGTGGATGATACGCTCAGCTGTTCACACCACCCTCTGGATAGCTCATCTGTCCTGCATGTTGCTGTTCCCAAAACAGGCTGTAATGTTTCCGTCAGGATGCTCTCAATGGTGCAGGTATAAAAGTTTCTGAGCACCTTAGGGGGCAGTTTATAATCTTTCAAGCACCTGAGGTGGAATAGTCGCTGACGGGCCTTCTTCACCAGGGCGTGGATGTGACAGGACCATGTCAGTTCCTGTGTGATTTTGACACCAAGGTAACGGAAACTGTCCACATGCTCCACTGGGGTCCTGTTGATCTTGAGTGGATGGTAGCTCCTCTCCTGCTTTGTGCTGAATTTCACAACCAGCTGCTTTGTCTTGCGGATGTTCGTGAGGAGATTTTCCTCCTGGCACCAGTTCTCCAGGTTCTTAATCTCCTCTTAATATGCTTTCTCGTCATTAGTGGAGATCAGGCTCAACGCAACAGTGTCATCAGCAAACTTAATAATGGTGGAAGAGTTGGAAGTGTCCACACAGTCATAGGTGTACAGGGAGTACAGCAGGGGTTCTTGATAATACCTGCAGTTCTGGCTGAAGAAAAGCAGCCCTAAAGCATGATGCTGCCACCACCATGCTTCACTGTGGATATGGTGTTCTTTTGGTAATGTGATTTTTTGTGCCAAAAATACCTACTGGAATTATGGAATTATTAGGAACCTTTTGGAATTGTCTCATCAGAGCATAACACATTGTCCCACATGGTTTGGGTGATTTAGTTGAGCTTGGCTGTTTTCTTGTGAGAAAGGGCTTCCCTCTAGCCCCCCTACCCATAACTCAGACATGTGAAGAATACGAGAGATTGTTGTCACATCCAGAGAGCAATCAGTTGTCAGATATTCCTGCAGCTCCTTTAATGTTGCCTTAGGTCTCTTGGCAGCCTCCCTGGTAAGACTTTATCTTTTCCTTTTGTAAATTTTGGAGGGACATCCTGTTCTTGGTGATGTCACTGTGGTGCTACATTTTCTCCACTTGTTGATGATGGCCTTCACAGCATTCTATACATCTAATGTTTTAGAAAAAATGTGTACCCTCTCCTGATCGATTCCTTTCAACAGTGAGACCCTGTACAGGCAGATAAAATTAAGATGCCAAGAAAACCTCAAACCTCAAAATACTTTACATAAGAAAGAGTAATGGATTGGGAGGAACCCTACTGTTTTTAATAGGAGCCAACAATGTACAAAATATTTTCTGTAAAGGAATTTTCAACCATTGTTAATCAATCTGGTGTTTTTCCTCCCTGAGCCCCCTTTTCAGCAAATTCCGTTCAGCTATGCTTCCCTACTTTCCCTCTAATTTAGATGAGTAAACATTAACGTTTAGGATGACAAAATTAGTCATAAATTAAGACGAACATCACAAAGTATAAAAGTATACATGGAATAAAGCAGATGTGTAAGTAAAGTGATGGTGCAGCAGCAAATTTGCGTCACGCGCTCCGTGGTATAAAAGAATGAGCGCGCGCTGTGAAGCGCACAATACGGACGGCACGCGCTCGGACTCAACACGCGCGCGCGGAAGATTATTCTGGCGAACAGATGAAGTAAACTGCGCTCCAGATGAACTTCACATAGCTCCCTTACCACCACGGGCGGTCCTTGTCTCTTTGCCACGCCGACAGTGTGAGTGCCATGGA
This sequence comes from Ictalurus furcatus, assembly GCF_023375685.1. NCBI lineage: Eukaryota > Metazoa > Chordata > Actinopteri > Siluriformes > Ictaluridae > Ictalurus > Ictalurus furcatus. The sequence goes on from NC_071264.1 coordinate 13,375,726, forward strand.
GAGGAACGACACGGCGCCGGGCGGCGCGTGCGAGAGCGAGCTGGAATGCCGAGCTGCGCTGGATAACTGCACTGGCGCTTTGGACGCAAATCTTTCCGTGCGCTGCTGGCTGTATCTGCTGACCAAGGAGTATGACTCGGGGCTACAGGGCGACCCCTCGAGCCTGGCGTTGCGCGTTACGATTGCGCTCGTGTACACGGTGGTGTGCGCGCTGGGGCTGGTGGGAAACACGCTGGCACTCTACCTGCTCCACTCGCGCCACCCGCAGAAGCAGAGCTCTATCGATTGCTTGGTTATGGGCTTGGCCTTTACTGACCTGCAGTTTGTGCTCACACTGCCCTTCTGGGCCGTAGACACAGTTATGGACTTTCGCTGGCCCTTTGGTCGCGTCATGTGCAAAATCGTAAGTTCTGTGACCACCATGAATATGTACGCCAGCGTGTTCTTCCTCACCAGCATGAGTGTGGCCCGATACTACTCCATCACATCATCGCTGAAGATGCATGGACACCGGTCAGCTGTGATCAAGGCCAAGTGGGTCAGTGTAGCCATCTGGGCTGTGTCACTCCTAGCCACACTGCCACATGCTGTCTACTCTACCATCGCCCAGGTGGCACCAGATGAGGAGCTGTGCCTTGTCCGCTTCCCGGAGTCAGGCAGCTGGGATCCCCAGCAGCTTTTGGGCCTGTACCAGTTGCAGAAGGTGCTGCTGGGATTTGTCATCCCACTGGGGGTGATCACGCTGTGCTACCTGCTGCTCCTTCGCTTCGTGATGAGCCGCAGGATCCTTGGCAGCGTAAGCCCCGAGACTGAGCAGGGTCGCAACAAGCGTCGGTCCAAAGTCACAAAATCGGTTGTGATTGTGGTACTCTCCTTCTTTCTCTGCTGGCTGCCTAATCAGGCACTCACGCTCTGGGCCGTGCTCATTAAGTTTGATATGGTACCCTTCAGCAACGCCTTTTACAATGCCCAGGCCTATGCCTTCCCACTCTCAGTGTGTCTGGCGCACACCAACAGCTGCCTCAACCCGGTGCTCTACTGCCTCATCCGCAGAGAGTTCCGTGCTGGACTCAAGGAGCTAGTGATTAGGGCCACACCATCTTACCGCAGCTTGGCACAGCTGCTCCCCCGAAAGGCCAAAGTGGCAGAGGCACCCACCGTTTTAGTGTTAGTGCAGATGGATGTCTGAAGAAAAAAAAAGACTCAACCTGGCTGACGTTCCAGTACACATCTGCACAGACAAACAAGCCCTTTGAAGCTGTTGTTGTTTTTAAATCTTTGTTTCTGTGTGATAGACTGGATCAGACATGAGGAATCCCTTGTGGAGCATGCCCCAGATTCTTTTGCACTTTTTGTGCTCTTTATTTCATCCATTTCCCTTGACTGTGTGATCTCTGATCTTGTTTTTGGCATGCACATTTGGTCTGCAGTTCAGGGACATTTCTATTCACCTTCATTTTATTGGTGCACTTTAAAGATTTCTTCAAGGACATCCTTCAGAGGAACTATAAATGATACATTTGTGTGGTTAAAGATGTGATGTGAGCAGAAGTGCAAGCAGCAGTTCTACAATGCCTGACTATATCATGAGAGATAAGAAAGGGAAAAAAAATGTCTGTCTGATGCACAACCTTAGATGGTTAATTGCAAAATCTAAAATGCCCTTGCAGAAATATCCTCAGTGCAATCCTGATATATGTGTAAATACGAATCTTTACAAATTGCAAGTTGTTAATTCAGTGTATGTAAAACAAATGTTTATAATAAGTGTAAAATTATGAAAATTAAATAAAAACAGTAAAACGAATAAACATGATTGCTGTTATCAACAGTTCTGTATTCTGATTCTTCACCTTTAACACAAATATATTCCTAATCTAGAGCATGCAATGATATGATCTTTGTCAGATTATTAATGATTGTATAGGTTATTACACATACACTAATAAGTGTCTTACAGAAAAGTTTATGAGTGTTATGATTATTCCAAACTTATAACCTAATATCTTACGTGTCCATGATTGTGCCGGGGCAAAGTGGTTGCTTAATTCCTGTTTCTGTATATATTGACTGATTGAGTGGAACGTGTCTATTGGAATCACACAAAGGACACTTTACTCTGATGAAGGACTTTGATAAGTGAATGTGACAACAGATCCAGATGCACAAATTGCATTTGTGAATCATCCCCATGACGAATATCTCTGAACAATTTCATGTCAAAGTTTGTCATGTGATCACAAGGGGAAACAGCCCAATGCAGGTGAGAGTGTTTCACAGAATGTAAAAATGGTAGTCAGCTGGAACCAGGATTTGAAGCTTTACATCTGAACTAACTGGAATAAAAATTGACTCTGGGTGACATTTCAGCTATATAGCTGGTATTCTGTTTTGGTGATATCGTAACAAACTGAAGTGTTTGACAATGACGTATATACAGTATATTAAAATATATTTCAAAAGTCAATACATTGCTACAAATGTCTAAAATCTAAAATGGAACTTTCTGTATGTTCTGAAGCGATGCTTCAGCAGATCTGTTGTAGATGGTGTCTGGTTACTTGTACCTCATTAGCACTGAGCTGCAGGGGAATGTGTGGTGGTGAGTGGGTGGTCATCCCCAATTAGCACTGGTTCCCACACACACACACACACACACACACACACACACACACACACACACACACACACACACACCTCTTGTATGAGAACTAAACACTGATTGGGAATGAAATGAAATTGGGTGGGTTATGATTGGCTAGGATTGAGTTCAGATCCTGCTTCGTTTGTGCTTTTGGACTATCTCCGTTGTTTTCCCTGAATTGCATGGTCTGATTTTCACAGCCTGAATTGCTATGACCTGAATTTTTGACAGGTTGGTTTTTTAACTTGATTTTTTTTTGACCACATGAATTTTTGTAACCTGAAGTTTTTAATCCCTGAATTATTCAAACATGATTTTCATTTATTACCTGATATGTAACCTTAAAGTTTTAATACCTGAATTACTTTAAAGTAGTAATAGTCGATTTTTTAATTTTTTTTTTACATTTCAATGTATTTGTACGTTACGTATACAAGTAACCTGGAAAATACGCAGAACATGCTGAAAACAAATGGTTTAATCCATTGCCTCAACACAAGTGCATTATGTGGCTGGAAAGAAAACATTTTTAAAACTGCAAATGCACTTCATTCCGGACCGTAACTGTTTGGACGGGCCTTGTGTCAGTCATTTTGTAGTCACTTCTCAATGCTCCTTCACTGATACCCCCTACCAACCACAGCTTGCCGGGAGAAAAAAAGAAGCATGGCCGAAGTTTGTAATCTTCCAGTGCAGCAAGATAACTCTTCTGTTAGCAAAAATCATGCTGCGCTTCAGAAAAAAAACCTTAAGACATGAAATACAATTATTGCTTCGAAGCATAACCTAATAATCAATATTAGTTAACAAGCATAATCTATATGTATCTAGAAATAATCTAAAACCATTTGAACACTTTTTAATCAAGTTATATTCTAAGTGTGTTAGTGTAAGTGTGCACAGCAATAAATTGGCATTAAACATTTGCTGAAACTGCTTTTGTAAGTAAACAACCTTGAGGCTAAATACCAATTATCGAGTTAGAATCGGGCCTCAGGAAGGGAGGCAGATATCAGCTAGAATGGCAGATAGAAGCAGACAGAAGCTCACTGAGTCATAAGAAGGGAGTTTTGGTCAGAGAAAAACAAAAAACTGTCCGAGTGAAACCTTTTTTAAAAAAAATTATAATTTTTTTTAAAAGGAACCTTGTCCTCATAAAACCTAAGAAAAACAACTAACTGCGCATGCTCCACACCTTTAAGATAGCATATAGACACGAATAATTGTGGATTGGTCGGTTTTTAATGAGAAAAGGTAAAACCCTGCCTAAGATGACTATGCTGTGGAGAAAGGTATAAAACCGGCTTGTGTGTGTTTGCATAATTTAGACTTTCTGCAGACTGTCTCACGTTATTGTTTTAATAAAGTTTGATTTCATTTTGGCATCTACAAACCCTCTATCTCTGAAGTTTCTTGACTTAGGCTGGAAAGATTTTTTCCATGACAGAGTCAAATTTACTATTTCTTTCTTTCACATGCTATAACTTGTACGGCTGAATGTCCAAGTGGGCATAGACTGAAATTTTAAATACCTGAGGTATTTTAACCTTAATTTTTGACAGCATTTATATTTGAACCTATTTTTTTTTTTACCTACCTGGATTTTGTGCTACTGGAATTTGTGTAACTTGAAATTTTTGAATTTTCAACAGCTTGAACCTGAAAGTAACCTGAAATGTTTAATACCTGAAAAGCTTTAACCTGAATGTTTTTAATTCCTGAATTATTTTTTGGTATCTGAATTTTTGACTGCTTTCATTTTTTTTTAACCTACATTTTTAATACCTGAATTTTCAATCATTAATCTCAAATAGTTGAATTAAGGACCAATATTTTTAAGAATCATACAGAACGTTTTAATCACCTTACTTTCAAGCATTAACTTTTTAAAGTTTATAAAGTTTTGCTGACTCTGATTTCACTCTGTAAAATTCTATGTGCCATCACTCAGGCTCATACTTTGTAAGCCAGCATTTTCACTGTGAAAGGAAATGATATTCACTCTTTAGCTGTCTAAAGCATACGGCATAGTATATTCTAAAATCCATAAGTAACTATTCTCTTTGCAGAGCTCTAGACCCCTAAAAATGGGCTCATGTCTGAACTCATCAAGAGGTCTCCTGAACTTGCTTTCTGTTATTCTCCAGTGCTTTCACTTCAATTCACAGCACTTCAGAATGTGACACAGATGTTTCTTGGAAAACTATCTCCCTGGAGAGTTCTCAATCTCATACTTCAGCCCTGGTGGAGCACAAATAAAAGTGCAACAATCTTTTAAAAAACCAAAGGCACATGCTCATCTTCTCCACATGACTCCAGTTCATCTGGCTGAGTGGGAGATCAACTAGGAATTCTCAGAACAGGCTTCAGTGCACCAAGGTTTTTAAATATCTTTGTTCTGTTTAATGCATCCTCAGCCAAAGCCATGTGCATGTGTGTTGCACTCTGATAAAAAAAAGCCACAAAGACTAAAATAATTAATGGTGGAGTAAGAATGGAAAGGCTGATCTGTCTCCACTCTGTCGCATTCTTCTGTTTACAAAGTAAGCTCACAATTACCATATGTAAGTCAAGCATGTCAAAGAATCCATCAATCACTACACTTACATTGAGACGCATAAACAAGTATGCTGAAACATAATACATGGGTGAATAACTTAGACTATGTGTGGAAAATTAAGTAGGAATTTAGATACAAGAAATTGATATATACACAATCACATTTAAAGATTTCATTCCAATTCCTATGAAAGATTCCCCACGTATCTCTACTTATGGAAAAAAAGCCCCTTACTGGGCCAGTTCTGTTGTCGAAATGTCTTATTAGTATCAATGCACCGAATGTTCGGCAACCGAAGTTATTCGGCTGAAAATAATAATAATAATAAAAAAAACACTTTCGGAGTTCGGCCGAATAAGTTTGACCGAACAATGACGCGTTTGATGATGCGACCAAATAGCCTAGTAACCAGAGTGAGACACGCGAATGTCACGACCTCGATGAGGGGATGTACACGAGCTACGTGCTCTTCGGATGTTTACTGTGCGTTTGTTTTGTTTCTGTCACGTCGCAAGACGTAAGGGAGTAGAGTACGGAAGCAGGTAAAGACGTATTTATTTAAGGGCAGGCAGACAAATCCAGTATCTACTATAATACTCCGCGCGGTGTACAGGGACGCGAGCGGTGTATATCCCCAATATAATCAGCCATATAGAACCATTTTTTGCACTCGTCTTTAATGCACTTTTTTGTTGTAGGCTGCAGAGTGTTACATTCTTTCAGCAGTCAGTTATAGGCCTAACATCGGCTATTCAAGGGGGCTCAAAGATGACTACATAAAAATATTTTTATTTTACTGATTTATTTATTTAAAGTTATATTGTGCCTTGTTGGTAGCCTATGCCTGCTGGAATGAAAAAAAATGGTCAGTGTTAAATAAATATTTTGAAATTGTAGTTTTTGTAATTGATTTTTTCTTTGAAAAGCAAGACAAAATAGTAAAAAGCACATTTTGACTATTTAATTTATGCACTGGTGAAAAAAATGGCAAAATAAATGGAAAAAAACGTGTTCGGTATTCGGCCTTCGGCTTTCGGCCAAGTTTTTCATTATATTCGGTTTCGGCTTCGGCCAAGAATTTTCATTTCGGTGCATCCCTACTTACTAGTCCCTTTTTTAGGTCGTATAAATCTTTGTCAGCTGTCATCTGTACAGAGTGCGCAAGTACTCTTCTCCTTTTCTGATAATGATGTGACTGAGCAGGAGCATCGCAGACATTTTGACAACCAGGTTACAAACCGAATTAATCAGGTTCAATTTGTTAAGCATTAAACAAAACAAGGTTTTAGACATGCAGACTGACTGCATTTACACCGACTTGCATTTGTTAAACATACTCAACATGGTCTTTGCAGGTCAAGGTTAGAAAGTAGTCTAAATAAAAAACATTTCCATGTTGTTTGGGTACCCAGGGTCACAGAGAGTATACAATATGCGATAACTTTCCTAATAATCTCATTGCCATGGCATTCTTCTATCTTTGGAACATCTTTATTTACCCAAAATAAATTCACTTATACAGGCTCTCTTCAAGATCTAAACTTAAAGTTTGAACATACAAGGCTTCAAAAAACCCATAATATTCTGTACCTCTTAAAAGTGCAAAATATACAAATAATTAGGATCAAAATGTGGAAGCCTGTCTCTACCAGTTAAAGACAAATATAAGACCATTAATTTATTAATGCTTTTTGAAATTCCGATACCTCCAAAGCTAGTAGCATGACCATAGAAAGCCTGAGAAAAGGCATTATTTCTATATACCTTAGAAATGCAACACATATTTATGTCTACACTGTGAATACAAGATAATTCTTTGATTTTCTGCCCATCCATCCATTTTCTTTACCACTTACCCTACACACAGGGTTGGAGGGAACCTGGAGCCTATCCCAGGGGACTCAGGGCACAAGGTGTGTGTGTGTGTGTGTGGGGGGGGCACCTCTGGGTTATCTGGTTTCCTCCCAAATCCCAAAAACATGGCCATAAGTGGAATAGTTACATTAAATTGCCCCTATGTGTGAATGAGTGTGTGCATGGTGCCACTACCACCTCACCTCCAGGGAATGATAATGATGAAAAACAGTTCAATAAATTATGTCACCATACGATAAGTGTATAATATATAGTTGTACACTATTGTTGGATAAATTAATAAATGGATAATGCTGTAAAGAATAATTAATATAAACCTTGCCATTACTGTGTTAATTTTAAAATCTTCCATAATTCAGTTTAAACTATGTTCTTCATTTTTTGTAAAATAGAATATCAGATACCCTGAATCTACCCTCTCCATTACTGTAGTATAAACATGTTATACAAGAGCTCCTACACAAAACAACTGGATTGGTATATGAGGTGGACTGTATTATATTGGCACTGGCCACCCAAATCAAAGCATGCATGTAATATCAAGTCTTGGCATCTCACTCTTCCGAGAATCCAAGAACAAACACATCTTATTCAACCTAGTCAAGTCTATTGCTCTGATTCTTGTAATACATTTTCATACTTCTTCAATAAGAAATAGTGCATGATGAAAAGCACTGCAGTGAGAGTCCATGTTCTTTGGCTCTGTACCTAGGTCTAGGATAATTCTATCTGTGCTTAGAAGGGCCTTTAGTAAATATGACTGCATTTAGAACTATAAACCCATTTTACAAAAGCCATCTAAATGACAAATTTCAATTCTAAGCAACTGTTGTAATAGCAAGCTACAAACACTCCACCATCCACATTAGAAGTACCAGAAGAAATAATAGATATCATTTAAGTAATTTAAGTCCAGTGAAGCATCTGAAATATCACTTGATTGAATGTTTGATGAGCTAAACCCATTAGTGAGGTATATGGACCATGATAATCCTTTCTAATAAGAATAATATGACCTAAGCTTGTCTTCTAGTACTATAAAGAAAAATATCTTGGAGTTGGAATAAATAAATTGGAGAATTTAAAATGAGCTATCTTCTGTATCGTAGAACAGGTTGAGCACTATATAGTGTGAGGGACCTGGGGGTCCTTGTGGTCTGAAGGCAGTCTATAAACTGAGTGGCCTGGGGACATTACTTCAAATATTTCACATCACTTTCTTCTTTCTAAATAAATTTTTCATCAGCAAAAGGTATTGGGTGACCTTAGGCCTTATTGCGTTACCTTAGGCCTTATTGCGTTGAGACACATAGGTTCCACGGATAACAGAGACCACCATTTGTCCAAAATATTATCCCTCTCAGTCTTCCATAATTCCTTAAGTTCAGGATTATTAGACTGCAGTGCTGAGGTAACTTATGTATTCTTCATCAGATTTTTTTCAGATCTTCAGATCTTCTTCAATACTTAATTAAGCTCATCATCACTTGTCCTGACCTGCCTTTACAACTTCTGCAATATTTAAAGCCCCTAACAACATGGAAAAATCTTTGTGCTACTAAAGATCTGTCATTAATAAGTATTTATCAATAACAGAAAATTATTTTCCTAAATACTAATTTATTATAACTAAAAGCTACAAAGAGTCCTGTGGCAGCGAGTTGCTTATTGACAATTTAAGGTTATAAGTTTTGATGGTGAAGCTTAGCAAGATCAGATTGTCTTTTTTTGTTATCACATGTGACATTATATCATACAAAACAATCTGAATCATAAAATGTTTAAAAAAAAAGTCTTTTGAATATGCCCACATGTAAGTGATGAGTATTTTAACAATGTGGTAAATAAAAATGCAGCTTTCTTTCCTTTTTCAGTACTAGGTAGATTTTGATTATCTGAGGTGTGGTGTAGCTACTCTCCTATTACCACACATAAATTACTACATTAACATAGTGTACAATAAATGGCAAAAAATCCTGCCAGATGTAGCCTAGCTCACACTCAGTTACAAAGAGGCTAAGCAACCAGGAAAGAAGTCACTTTAGTTTCTGTGTTTGTGGTAAAATTGAGTAAGCAAATGGTTAATTCTGATTGGTACTTTGGTAAATCTGGCATAAGCTCCAACATCCAACTTGAGTTGGTTAGACAAAAACAGCAGCAGCAGCAGCATCATCATCAACAGCAACGATAAATCAACATGACAATTATGACACTAAGTTGACTGGGGCTTTAAATTAGGTGTCATGAGATCCTCTAACTTTCTTTTCTAAATCAAGGCTCAGAACTTCTAAATCAGAACTTAGATATTTTCACAACAAGAAACAGAAACCGACTTTACAAAGAACAGGTGAACACATTAGGGTAATCAACCAATGTCAGAACAGGTGCAGATACAGGACTAGGACAGAAACAAAAGCACATGACATGAACCCAAAACAAAATTACACAGAAGTCATGTGCAGTGTGTTTCACGGTGTGAGAGGGTGAATTCACGACACTAACCCTATAATCTTTTGAAACTATTGTAGCCTACAGTCACAAGGACAGCATTTCTAGACTCTAATGCTAGCCTATTTAGTCAAGGTGAACTAGTTTATTTACTGGGAAATTCCTCCCACAAGAATCTGTGCTTTTTATGTAAATGGCAAAGGGTAAGTGAGAGGGAGGATCAGGAAAGAGTGAAAGTAAGAGGAAAAAAGTTAAATATGGTCTAGGAGTAGAAGAGAGAAACAGGGGAGAGAAGCACTTATGCACTAGGTTTAGTTTTATGCTCACTGAGGAAGAGAAGATTACAGATAAAGGAAGAAAAGGGTCTAATCATTGATTTTCTAAATGGTGACCTGAGCTGAGCTGTCTGAAGGAAAACAAACTCAAACACTGATGGAACATTGGTTCTTCTCCCATCATTTCAGCTGCACATCAACTGTGGCAGTTAACCTTTTTCTCTCTGTCTTTGGGTATAGCATGCTCTTTTTGAAGGCTCTCTTTAAGCCATCATAGGCCTCTGCTGGTGGACTTTAATTAGAGCCAGATTAAGTGGAAGCCTTTAAATTATGACAGTGCTTGCTTGTTACATCTTCAGACTCAGATACCTAATCAGTGGCTGTCATGGTGCCTCTGGATCAAAGTCACAGCAGTGTTTCAATTGCAGCACAGTGCATCTCTGCAGGTCAAACCCCTAAGGAACCAACCCCTTGCAGCACACAAACATATGCCACCCATCCTTGAAACTATTGAAAATTTAAGGTACAGATAATGGCTTTTTGGCAACATAATAGCAGTAAGACCACTGACAGCCTGTCATTTATCTTGGCTGAGAAAAGATAGCTTTTCTGCCTACACTGACAGCATAATGGAGGCCAGTGAACGGTGGCTTGATTACATTAGTGGCAGCATGCCATATTTAATATTTAGGTAATTGCTTTCTATAGGAAAACTTGTGCGCTTTGAAAGAGCACTGTTTGCTGTTCACTACAATTCAATGGCATATCCTTAGAATTCTTTGTTCTTAAGGGATTGCTGCAGAGCCTCTGGAGGAAGATGACAGGTGGGCGTGGGTGTAGGGGGGTTTGAAGGTGCAAATTGAATGTGCTGGATACGATTAGCAGTGGGAGCTGACACAATGCACTCCAGTCCATTCCCCACCATCCTGTCCATTGCATTACTCTTTCACATGAGCTTTGTAATGATTTTTCACAACTGCATCTAGAAATGATTCCATGCCTAACTGAATGGACATAGTACTCAAGCTGTTTGGTTCTGCATCATGCTTTAACACATCTATGCAGATTAAAAATAGACAATTATTGCCTATTTTACAAGAATAGTCAAGGAATTTGCTGGCCTTCATCTGACCCAAAAATTCTGAGAAATTCAAGTTGTATGCTACCTTAAGACAACTACACTTGCTGGCCACCTGTACCCGTCCTCATTCATGTAATTATCCAATCAGCCAATCACGTGGCAACAACACAATGAATAAAATGAAGCAGGCACAGGTCAAGAGTTTCATGTAATTTTCCCATCAAACATCAGAATGGGGAAACATGTGATCTCAGTGACTTTGACCAGTGGTGCCAGATGGGTAGTTTCGAGTATTTCAGAAACTGCTGATCTCCAGGGATTTTCATTCACAACAATCTCTAGAGTTTACACTGAATGATGCGAAATACAAACAAAAAAAATCCAATGGCCTGTTTCACGAAGCCGATTTACCTGGCTACCCAGGTAAGTTTGAGTTTAGTCTTTTTCAGCCTCAACAAGGTGGATTCGTTTTTAGAGGTTTTCATCATCATGGTAACTTATGCTACACAGCTATCCTGCTCTGGAGCAGGTTTTATTTTGGGTAAGAAAAATCTAACCCAACTTGAACCAATCAGCTGTGAGCAAAGTGATATATATCTGACACATCAAAGTTAACCCTTTAGTGGTTGTAGAGGTGCTCAGAGCACAAATAATTTCCCACTTCGATGGGAAAGAACTTTTAGCGACAGACACAATCCCCTCCCGATGACCAGAAAAAGATACTAAAGATATGGATTTTTGGCAGATGGTATAGTTTATCTATGCCGGCTTCTTGAGCCGCACATTAAAAATCTGACACACTGAAGCTGCTTTTACTATTCCGCAAACTTTATGCATTGCTTGTACTGCTTTGCGGTTCTTTGCGAGTGGTACACATTTGCATGCAGTCACATTATTCCTGTCCTAATATATTGTCACAAATTGATATTTATTTTATTAATGTGTAGTTAAAATAATTTACATTTATGTTAAATTAAATTACATGAAATATGTTTGGATTATAGATTTCCAATCCATTTATTCTTATTGCGAGTCTATAAAAGTAAACCTATGCATTTACACAATCAGCAGTTTTACTAAGCTTTGACAGTTGCAACAGTATAATTTTTGTGGTTAGTGTCAGATTAAATTCCACATATTTACAGATAATTTCTTGCTCTTCAACCGGAAGTATGAATGCCTACTTTTTCCATGTTGAATGCTATTGGATGTTTTCTACAAACATCTGGCTTTTATGTGTATGCGCACACTAAGTAAACCTTGATTCTGGGTTAAAACCTTGGTCAACTGAGAAAGTTGGTAACCAGCATCATGACACCTGTTAATTAACCTTAATTAACCCAGGTTGAATCTGTTTGGTTTGTCAACTCAAAACTTACTCTGCAACTCTGAGTTTGTTTAACTCGTGTATTGAAACAGGCCGCAGTGATCAGCCATTCTGCAAGCAGAAATGCTTTGTTGAGAATAATGGCCAGACTGGTTTGAGTTGACAGGAAAGCTATGGTAACTGAAATATTCACACTTTACAGTCATAATGAGCAGAAAAGCATCTCAAAAATGCATAACACATCAAATCTTGAGGTAGATGGACTATAACAGTAGAAGACCACATCACCAAGAATATGAATCTGAGTCTACAGTTGGGTGCAGGCTCACTGAAATTCCAATTAAAAGTTGGAAAAACATCACCTGTTCTGATGAATCATGATTTCTGCTGTGACATGTACAACCCAAATTCCCAAAAAGTTGGAATGCTGTGTAAAATGTAAATAAAAACAGAATGCAATGATTTGCAAATCTCATAAACCCATATGTTATTCACAATAGAACATAGAAAACATATCAAATGTTTAAATTGAGGAAATGTACCATTTTAAGGAAAAAATAAGGTAATTCTGAATTTGATGGCCATAACACATCTAAAAAAAAATTGGGATGGGGCAACAAAAGGCTGGAAAGGTTTACTAAAAAGTGTAGAAAGTGTTGCTAAAAAGAAAATACAAGAATTGGGGTTGTAGATAGGGTCCAAATTCATAAATACATGGACTCAACCCAGTTCAGGCTGGTGGTGGTGGTGGTGATGGAATGTTTTCTTGGAATGGGTAGATGGAGAATGTATTCTTGACACACATTTGACCATCATAATTAATACCAATCAACCACTGTTTGAATGCCACAGCCTATCTGAGGCTGACTATGTGCAACTCTTTATGGGCACAGTTAACCTTCTAATGGCTTCTTCCAGCATGATAGTGCACCATGTGAAAAATCACAAGTCATCCCAAACTATTATCCTGTACATGACAGTGAGTTCAGTGTTCCTTAATGGCTTCCCCACTCACAGGATCTGAATCCAATAGAACACCTTTGAGATATGTTAGAATGGGAGATTTGCATGAATGTGCAGCTGACATATGTGCAGGATTTATGTGATGCAATCATGTCATCATGGGCCAGAATCTCAAAAGAACACTTTGGAATCCATTCCATGAAGATGGCTTCATGAGATGTCTGTTCTTAAGGTTCTACCAAGTACTAGTATGGTGTATAAATAATAAAGTGACTGGTGACTGTATGGATTGCATGAATTTTGATTTTTGTTTTGTTTTGTCTTACCTTGTCTTTAGGAAAGATCCTAAACAAATATACAAAATAACCCGATAAAATAATTTATTGAAGTAATCATTTCATTTAACTTCACATAAGAGCACAAGAGAATATCAGAATATCAGACTAGCTAACAAACGTTATCAACCTATCTTGCTACCTAGCATTGCCTAACTTTACCTCCAGTTACTTACACAACTTTGGTACCAATAATTAAAGCTATGCTTATTTAAAATCAGAACTAAAGATGACAAAGTAATGGAAACTGATACAAACCTGTTTCTACTGACTAAACACAGATGCTCTTTCCAAGTTCACACAGTAATGCAGGGGAAATATGCTACGTGTCATCAGATGGAGACAGAGACGGATGCAATTGCAGTTAGGAAGTTTAATGAAACTGGTAAACAATTTCAAAACATGAGGCAAACTCCTAATCAGGGGCAGGCAGAACATTTATGCCAAAATGCAAAAATCAGGACATCAAATATATCACCAAAGGCTGGTAAGTCAGGTGATGAACCACTGAACATTACTTTGCAAACTTCCTGTGTGTATATAAGGAGTGTGTCATGAATGGTCTTTCTTTGTCCTGCAAGCTCCATATGTGACCTCTAGCTTGTGCTTGCATGAAATTAAAAACCCCTTGCTTGTGCAACTTTTTTTTTGTCCTGTGGGATCCAGTCCAGATACACACGTCCAGTCTCAATCAGATGCCTGTGAACCTTTCAAGCTTTAAAAAAAAAAAACAACCCCACAGTGCACCTATTTGTATCTATATTTCTATCTATTTAGAACACATTATCTGTATACATATTATCTAATAAAGCATTCATATTCTATTACATCCCTACTGCTTTTATATACGAATAAATCGGTCAGAAACCAGAACCTCCAGTGTTTGTAAAAGTTTTCTTGTAAAAAGTTCACAGTTGACAAGTGAGATTAATTAAGCAGTTAATGTGCTTGCCAAACTCATAGAGCAAGAAAGTCATGGTTTATTTGCTCAATTTGCTCATTTTCCCAAATCTCACAGGGTCACCTGCAATCTGAGAACTGCCTAGCAAACAGAACCTAAGACCAAATTAAAGTTCAGAGCACGAAATGTAGCAAAGCTAACTTACGTTGGCTGAGTACCTGAGTAATTCATTTTTATTCAGCTGTCCTGAACCTTTCAAGAAAAGTGCCACATCTCTGCACTGCTTATCTTGCTTTTCCATCAATTACAGAATGTGGATTAAGGGTGCATCGAATTTTCTGCAATTGCAGATCTTGCTTGTCAGACTCAATTTTTGTAGGTTATTTAAAGAATGAGGGCTTAATTGAAGAATGCCCTATAATTCATTATATTCTCTGCAGTCTTTACTTTATAGAAAGTTGTAAAAGCTGCTGATAGTATAGAGTCCCATGCCCATTGAATGTCACATATTTATAGATTGGGACAGAAAATGAGTTTATAAGCCAGAAGTCTTTGTGACATTCTATGTACTTAAGTGATTTATTGGCAGGATTAAAAATGGCTGCTGAGGTGTCCGACTCTGACTCCAAACTTTGTATATGCATTTTACTTATTTTCATTCAGACCCATCATCAAAATGAAGCAGCAGGACATCAGTGTGCCAACAAGTGAAACTTGCAGGTAACATAGTTATCTGTATCCTGGGCAATAAGCCAACTAGAGCCATTATCACTGATGAGATGGACAGCTGCCATAAAGTGATTTCAGCATTTCTTTTTCCTCCACCTCAAGAAGTCCTTTTAGGCCAGTTGTCCATATGTCATTGGTTGCCTG